>NW_015113119.1:556345-568862 GCF_001443285.1 Poecilia latipinna | reverse complement strand
ATCCGGCCTGCGGGCCGTAGTTTGGGGACCACTGGTTTAAAACAAAGGTAAATATAAAGTTTAGCAGAAAGATAATGTTTTTTTTTTTGTTTTTTTTTTCTGAGATGGAAAATGATGTAAAGCAATTTTAAAAAGTCCACAGACTCCAACTTAATGACAAGAAAAGAAAATTGAAAATCACTTCACTGTTACTTTTACTGTCATTCTTATTATTCAAAGTAAATATTGCAGGAAAATGAATTAAAATTGACAAGAACCTGAACTTTTTTCCCATTACATCTATGTTTAAAAGATTTAGCTGGTTCTTTCTTTTTTTTAGCCAAAGTTATTGAGAGCCATTGTGGAAGATCCAAAGCTTCATTCGTGAACAAAAAGGGAAGCTGTGGATGAACTGTGGAAGTTGTGGTACTCTTGGCACGTTTTGCTCCAACAGTCTGAGCAACTTCTGCAACTCAAAAGCGTACAGACCCCTGTTAAATTGTCAGGTATGTAATGTAAAAAACAAAAATTAAAAAAAAAACTTAGACCAAGACAAATCATTTTAAAACATTTCCTACATAAAATGTGACATATTTTGTGTCCTTTATAAAAAAAATAAAATAAAAATAAAATCAGTAAGGGAGAGTCATCATTTGATAGTCCATCTACAGTTTACAGTCATAAATTCATAGCTGGCGGGATTTAATTATCTAGCATGTTCCTGTCATCTTGTAGTCTATAAATCATGCAGCCGTTAGTTTTTTTAGTCCCACAGCGTGTTTTATTTAATGAAAAATCAGTTAATTTCAACAAATAGTGCCCAGATTCACATCATCATCATCATCATCATCATCATCATCATCATCATCATCATCATCATCATCAGACAGTATGCTTGTCAAAATATGCTATGAGTCTGCAGTCACTATTATTAGCAGTTTTGTAACAAAGACTTTCTGTATTTCTCTAAAAGTTGAATGTCTGTCTTTGACTACTTCTTCCAAGCAGAAGAGAAACCAAAAGTAACAAGTCAAATAAAAAAAATCTTCAAATTTTATCTGACAACCCCAACCCTAACAACAACAGAAAATATTCTACTAGTATCAATATGATGTGTCTGTGATCCAAATAAATGCTATGTAATATTTTTTTGTTCAAATTATGAGATGTAAAACCAACAAATCTGCATTTTACAGAGATTGTAGACAAATGGCGTATGAGTAAAAAAGAATTTGGAACAAAAAAAAGTAAGAGTAAGAGATCAAAACATCAATCATTTAATAATAAAAAATACATAAGATTGAAATCTAAAGTTATGTGGAGATGCTGAGATGTTAAAGTCCAAAATGAAAATAACTAATATAATTAAAATAATAAGAAAATCAGGCAATAGAAACATTTTTCAAAATCAGTTTCTTTCAGTATAAAACTAAACAAAAGCGACACGTCTGACTAGTGAATTTTTGGTTAAAACATTATTTTCTTCATTCAGTGAAGTTACTTATGGAAATTTTACTCAAGCAGGAGTAGTGAGACTTCATAATAAAACTAAAAAGTACACCGTAGTAAAAACCCTTCTAAAGGTGCATTTTGTTTCCAAAACGTCACTCAAGTAACTGAGTAAATGTAACTGATTACTACCCAACTCTGGTTTGCAATTGTGCAAAACTCACTGATTAACAAACCTCCGAGGCAAAAACAGCGGGATTTATACTGAGATGAAAGGAAACTGGATTTTACATCAGAGTATCAGAGTGAAATGGGTCGAAACGAGACGCTGTCTGAACCTTCTTTAGATTTTTATCCAGAAAATGTCTTAAAACCATGTTTCCTTTTCCACTGCAGCCTTGTGTGGCCTTATCGCGCACTATTCCATTAAAACAGACCAACGTGACGAAACATGGAAGAGTTCAAGGGGTGTAAAAAAACATTTGCAGGCTGCTGCAAATGACGGCCATGCTGCTGAAAGGGAACCGTATACATTAAGACCAGTAGGAGGCAGTGTGGTATTTTTGGTTGAGTACCATTAAGTAGCACAGCACTCTGTTTAATAATAAACCTAACAATTATTAAAGCTGCACATCTTTGTGCAAAGACTGAGGGGTACTTTATGCTGTATCTGTGTTCTTACAAAACAATTCAGAATTCAGAAAAACAGCAAACCTCCTAAATCATAGTTGTTACATTTGATGATAAATAGTAACTTCATGCTTACGTCTCTTCATCTTCCTATCATAACGGATTAGGCCAGTTGTTGTATTCCTACATGTAAGCCTTGAACTCAGAGGCCTGCTGTATCATAACCCGCTGATTAATACCACACAGAACACTGAGACACTCACTCTTGCAGTGTTTTGAGTCCTGTACTAAAAGACTTCGTCATGCTACACTTACTGAGCCATAATTGATGTAAAGATTCTGGGCTTGTCTCCTGGAAGAGGATGCGTCAAGCCGTCGAGCTGAGGGAAACTTCAAAGTGAAGAAAACCTGTGATAGATGTCACAAAGAGAACGGCTGTGTTCCTCAAAGAGGAGCTCAAAGTAAAATGGAGCCTCTTACCTTCGTCCAGTCAGTTGCTGCAGGTTATCTGCTGCCTTAGGTTCTTCTCAGAACCTAAGGCAGAACCTAAGGCAGCAGGCCGTGATGTCAATTACTTACTCAGGTTAAGTAATTGACATCACGGGCTATGATAAATCGAACAATTGAAACTCTAAACTTGTGAATAAAGTAGGATCCGTATGAAAGCTTGTGTAGTTTTCCAACATATATGGACATGTTATATGTAAAGTGCAATGACAAAAAATGCCATTTTCGGTGAGGGAACCATAAGAAAACTATTATTATTATTTAAGATTGCTAAGATTACACACTGGTTTACCATATCAGAAGACAGTGAGCGCAACGTCCTTCTTCGCAAAATGTAAACAAAAATTACATTTCAACTATCTGGACACACGATCAGGATACATCTGGTATGGAACAACACAGAATACCAGAGGGAAAAAACTCATCCCAGCTGTCCAGCATGGAGCTGGACATGTCACGGTTCTATGCTGCAAAGAAACCTGATCACCTCGTTAAAGATGTTTAAAGTGACAAAACGTTCACCATCATCCGTCACACAAACCAGTAACGTACCAGCCAAGTCAAGGCCTCTTTCCCTCTCAGTCGCTGGTCGGTGCTGATAGGTACTTTTTCTCGAACCTATATAAAAAGACCACAGACAACGTATATGAATTTTATAGACAAAGCTTTTGCAAAAGGAGAACTCTTCGCCATGACCTCTCCAGGCCGTTCACAGAGAATTCTGATCTCCTTCCGCGTGAGCCCCTGTTTTATTGTCAAAGCAGAACAGCCAGAAAAAAACAACAGAGGTCGTAAAACTTCTAACCTAAACAAACCAGCAACTCAGTTCCAGGTGTGATATCTGATCTACGATCTGAGCCCAGTTCAGCTCTGTCGACAAAGAGGGAGGATAAACAAGAGACAAAATACGACTGCTCACAGGCAGTTAGGAGGCATTCTGGTTGATAAGAATTAAGGTCTGGGAAACACAGAGTTAACTGTCTCACATGAAGATGAAACAGTCAGTCGTAACCTCCAGGTCAGTTTATACACACATAAGGAAGAAACACTTTAAACTAAAAATCACAATAACATTAGACTGAAAGTAATAACAAAATGATAATACCAAAAATCTCTATCAGGTGCCCTTAAAAAACCTCCATTTGGTTCAACCACTTCTAATTTTCACACCTGCCCTTGTTGTCCTTAATGGGCTGCTTTTCACCTTTTCAAGTTTCTCGCAACAGTGCTCTGCTGTTTACTGCTGTCTTTGTGTAGCCATCAACAGAGTCACTCTTACACAATCAGTAGCTCCACCACCTCGCCAATCAGTGACTGACTATCTCAGCCAGAAAAAGCTCACTTGAGACCAAGCAAGTTCCAAATAAGGAGCTGGTACCAAGTAGCCGTTCTAGATGGAAACGGTATCAACCTATTAGTAGGCAACAAACTGCGGTAGAGGAAATGGATTATGAGTCAGTGAAGAATATGAGACTGTCACGGATGGAGTCAAGACCGGTTCTTTCAAGAACAAGGCGAAGATCAGACCCAGACCTTTCGAGACCCAGGCCAAATGTTTAGAACTTTGACAAATATTTTAGGACATTTGCTTTTTGTACACCACAAAATGCAAAAAAAAAAAAAAGAGAAAAATGTTTAATTACTCAATCAAAACTCATTTCATTACTTTACATGCAAGAAACTCTTTAAACATCTCACCACTGAAAGTGAGGAATGGGGCAAACTTTCCTCAAACTCATGTCAGAAACGGTTTGTGTTCATTTACAATAAAACGACTTGCAGAGCCAAACTAGATCAATCACACAAACTAGGTTAGTCAATGAAGTGGGAACACAAAAGGGTGTGTTTGCGACGGTCTGTCACATAAAATCTAAAAAAACGTTGAAGTTTGTGGCTATAAGGCGACAAAACGTTAAAAAGTTAAATCAATAATGATATTTTTTGTGAAGCAGCGTGTGTTGTAGGCGTCACAGCTCTCCTTCCTGGATCCTGGGTTTAAAGACAGCAGAGCGGAACGGCAGAGAGCAGCAGCCTGATATATAGCTCATTTGTCAGTGACGAGGGAATGCTTCGACCTTCCTGAGACAGGCAGGCTTTGCCAGCTCAGCACTTTCTCTTTCTATGGCCAAATTACAGTCATCACCCGCACAACTGAGCACAGGTCCCCCACATCCACTACGCCTTACAAGACGTCAGACTTGTTTCTGCTGCGACCTGTTACAGAGGCAGAATCAGAAAAACAAAAAGCAGGACAAGTTTGTGAGAAACTCCTGTCCACTGATGCGTTTGTAGAAATTGAGAGAGTAAGTAGCCGGCAATGCACTGAATAAGTAATCATCTAAAGGCAAGAAACCTCCTTTAGATGACAAGATAAAAATGAAACCTGTCTTCCTTTCAGACCAATTAAAGTTTTTCATGGAAGACTTGGGCAGCTGTCTCTTGCCTTTTTATTGTTATGATAGATTTTCACATATAAGGAGATGTCTTTGAAAAATGACTGCACATTAAAAGTGTTATGATCCTGCAGAGAGATCAGTCATGTCAGCAAGACGCAGACGACTCTAACTCTACCAAACTGAGTGATGCAAATTACAGCTTTTCACCGTGAATCCAAAAGTATTGATATGATCAGCAGTGTGCATGGCTATGTTAGGCTATAAAACTATATCCTGTTAACCTGCCTGTTGTTGTCCACCTAAACTGACCTGCCTGGCAAAGATTAAGGCCACAAGTATCCGGATATCTGGGGAGACTAATACATTTTTATGTGTTTTGGCCTTTCATTCACACATAAAAGTTGTTTACTATTGCCAAAAACGATTATTTATAAAAACTCTGACCAAAATAAAGAGTTGAGAAAACTCAGTTTCTGTGTGTGGTGTGTATGGGAAAACAGAGATTTAGGTTCCCAGCATTACAGTCTGCGACAATTAATGTGCTAATATGTCCACGTACTTGGTTTTACATGATTCCAAATTGTTGTATTGTATTTTAATAACTTTATATTCTAATATGCTATTTAAAAGTAGTTCAACCTATATGTCTGTCCACACAAATGAGCCTCCTGAGTGAATGTTTAATTTCCAACAGGAAGTCGTGGTTGTTTTGAAGTGATCTGATAGCTTTTAGTTTCTTGCTACGCTGCCCCCTATGGGTGTGGCATGTTTAAAACATCAGTCAGGCTTTGATTTCTGTGGTTCCACGTGGAACCAAACTTTTCTAAGACCAACCCTGTGTTTATGCTGATGTTTTCTTAAACAATGTGGCTTAGATATTTGATTTTATAAAGAACCAGCTACATGTGGACAAAGCAGCCAAGAAGGCCCTTGATAAACGGTGCAGGATCTGCATTGGTGCACTGCTCAGGTGGAAGACTGTTATTTTAGTGATCAGCATGGAGGATGCAACAATAAGCAGAGGCATATTTTAAAGAACAAATCTGAAAGTTGCCAGCTGAGAGGCAACTCGTGTTAAACTGCAAAAACAAGCATCTTCAGCCACAGCGTCTAGACTGGAGAACAACCTTCACACCTCAGCAGGCGTGCTGTGTTCTCACTATCACAGGCAGGTTTCTGTGAAGACTGAGAAGCCCATGCAGCACTGCAAGGGCAGAGGAAGAGCACAGCGGTGAAACGTAATAAATAAAGTCCCTGGTAAAATAAACAACACTAACCTTAGCAGAGTGCTCGCAGTATTGAGTTCTTTCGATTTTCTGGCTCTGAAATATCTCATATTAAAAAGAAATTAAAGAGTTTTATCAGAACATCAGCACAGTGTAATTAGCTAGATTAACTCATCCTGATAAATGTGATGGTAATCTGTTTCACGTTCCATTAAAAAAAAAGAGGGCTTTAAAGCTCCGGTGGGAAACCTCTATAAAAATGTTTTTACATATTTATTAAATGCGTCACTATGTCCTCCTGACAGTATAATATGAGACAGATAAAAAAAAAAAAAATCAAGCTCCTCTGGCTTTGTCTAATGGACCGCTCCTGATTAAAAACAACCAGTCAAAGCCAGCAGTGTCAATCATTCTCCTGTACATGCTGCTCACACCTGTCCCTTGCTCTTTGCTGCGCTATGGCTACTTCCCCTTAGCAGAGGCACCAATGAAGGTGGAGAAACAGTTTTCCTGTAGCGTTAGCTTGTTTCTCCACCATTATCACAGGTGTAGCAAACTGGCAGTCTTGAACTTGTACACACGTACATAAGGGTAATTGACAGCGCATAGAGCCTCCTCCTGGCCCTGATTGGTTGTTTCTGACTGAGTTGTGTATTTCTGCAGATGGCAGTAGGACCAATGAGTCAAGCCAGAGGAGTTTGCTTTTTTCACAGATTATCTGTCTATATAAAAAACACATTTTTGTAAAAGTTACCTGCTACTGCTGGTTTAAAGCCCTCATTGTTATTCATTTTTTAGTTAAACCTAAGCCCCATCTACAGCCTGTAGTCCAGCAGTAAAATGGCGTTGGTGCTCGAATGAGGGGAACTGTCTGATTTTGAATTAAACCACTTCCTAATCAAAACAAAGCTAATCTTATTTGTTCATATTATGAGCTAAAGTGTCAGGGAAAATTCATTTAAAGGGAGCTAATTGCTCTAGATTTTACATCAAAGTTCATTATCTTAAAGTTAAGAATGCTGAACAGCTTTACATAACACAGAGGGTAAAAAAATTCATGAGTCTGGGTTTATTTATGAGTTCGGCTTCCTGTGCCACAGCAGAGGTATCCTGCTTACATAAGAGCCCTGCTGGAAGCTTGAAGTAGGTGTCCCCTCCCCAACGCATTAGGGATTCTGCTTGAAGACTACCTTCAGATCTTGGGAGAGCGTCGCTCTCAGCTCTCGCTTCCTCAACAACAGGCTGTGTGAACAGCACTGAGAACAGTCACGACTGGCCTTTCCTGCATATTTGTGTCGAGTGACGACGGCACACTGATAATGAGAGCGCTTGTGAAAAACAATGAATGATTAAGAAACGAGAGAAACCTGTCAAAGTGATGGTTTTTCATGTTTTATTTGCTCCTGCTTGTTTTTATGCACTGTTTTTCACTCAGATTCACAAGGATCTTTTACAGAAACAAAAAGCCGCCTTCAGGGAACCTTGGTTGAAAATGGTCAGAAATGTAAATGTAATTGAGTAAATGTAACTAGTTACTACCCAAGCTTCTTAAGCTGTAAATGAAGTAAGTTTGACAAACTTAATTCAATTATATGGAACAAATTAACATATTTTTTTTTTCTAAGCTGGAGATCTATTCTATTTTTTCAGTTCTCAGTAAAAAAAATAAAAAAATAAAAAAATTTATCAGAAAATAAGATTTTTTTTCTTTTTGGTAAAGTTTACCCTGCTTTACTTTTACTTTTATTTTTATGGTTTGGTCGAATGTAATGTACAGATTTCTCCACAATCTGATAAATCAAGTAAACATAGCTCAGACATGAACAAACTATTGCAAGGCATGTATGGCTTCCCAACATTGCCGTTGTGAGCTGTAGGTACCAAGCTAAAGGTGTGAGTGATTCTGCTGAGACAGTAACGGCTGCAAAGGGTTTCCGGAGCTCATTAGGAGCCCAGTAACGATTGTAAAACGGGTCTAATGAATGTGAAGGTACATATTCATGCTAATAGAAACAAATAGTCTCGTGCTTCCCCTGCGGTGTATAATTGCCGCCTGTCCTGGAAGCCATTAAAACAACTAGTTACAAGTGCAGGCTAAACATGTCAGCTCAAACTAGATTAAAGTGCTGAGGTTTGCGTGCACCAGACTCCCCACCCGAGGATTTCTCAGCTATGAGTCACACATGGTTTATTAATGTGTCTGAAGCATGAGTGAGTGGGAGGGGAAGCCGTCTTGGGGGAATCTTTGATTTCCCTCATCATTCATAAAAAAAAAAAAAAGAAAAAAAAAAGAGATTTCCGGTGTTATGTGAATAAGCTCTGATCTGTCAGGGAAGACAGGATAAAACAAAAACATGTGACAATATTTCCCTCTTATGCATTACTCTCTTTTTTTGTGAAAAGGTTCCCTCCGACACTATGACCGTTTTCTTCTTCTCCTATAGTCTCTCTGCAAGACTTACAGTATCTGCCATATATTTACACTGAGTCGTCTTCGGTAGCTTTGCTAGAAAGTCTGACAATTACTTAATTTTAACAATCCATTTGAGCCAAAAATAAACAGCAGCATGTAAAGCTTTGGAGTCATAACGCCTCTGCTTTCAGGAAGACTGTAAATACAATCCCGCCAAGGTGCGGTGAGCACGCTGAAAGCACCTCTGGTCTAGCTACTTGTGTACATGGATCACGTATCTTTTCAATTTCTGGCATGATCACACCCTTCAGCTTTTTACAAAGCCCGCCGGCTCATTAACTTTGGGGGGAAACTTTGCAGAATAGCCTCAGGAATCTTGGCCACCGCCGCCGCCGCCAACACGAGTTCAGTTTGAGCAGCATTGTGAAACGTAGCAGATTATCAACAGCAAGACTGCACACGGGCCATACGGTAAACCATAAATACTAAGATTCAAAACACATTTGTGACTTTTAATAGCTCTGTTTGTTTTTTTTTCTTTTGCAGATTTACATATAAAAAGCCTGAGGATGAGCACTGAAGTGTTCTGCTGATGTACAGTAATGATGAAAAACAAGACACATCTCTTTTGATGTCGATAGCAGGAGGACTAATGCTAATGTGTTTTTGTGGAAAGCTCAAGATGGCCTTTCTGTGCAGCAAAATGTAATGAATGGTGGAATCTCATTAACCCTTCTGGTACGATTTAATGCAGAAACTACTGAGACTCATTTCAATTTTGAGCTTGTTTTTAATCTGAAAATCATTACTTCTATATTTTATAAAACTATGATTTCCTCCTAATTTCTAATCTTTAATTATTAAACTCAAATGCAATTAAATACAACACATGTTAAGGTAAAAAAAAACAAAAAACAAAAAAACACCTTTTTGTCAGTTTTTCTGGATTTATTTTATAATCCAATCTTACTGTGTTTAATCTTAAAACATGGACTCAATAAATGCTTTCTATGAAATTCCCCAATTATGTAGCGGAACTTAAAGGTTACTTTTTATTACTTTTTTGTAACTTTTTTGTGACTTTAAAGGCACTTAAAATATACCTTTTCCGACCAACTAGAACTTGGTACAATGGACGCCGCCATTCGCACGGGAATACAGCAGCCTGCGAAACGCTAAAGTATGTAAATACTTGAGATCCCTTCTAACACTTACAGCTGCCTATTTTAATAGTTTTAAAACCAATTGTACCTTAACTTGTATTAATACACACAGTGGAATCATTTTAGCACTATCTCAGTAGCGAATAACAACAGTCTTTCTTATTTCCATGGTTGAGGGAACAGCTAGCCTGGTAAAAACCAGCCTCTCGTTCTTCACTTCATACAGAGGGTCCAGACCCTCTGATATTGAAAACCGATTGTTTTCTGGAGGCGTGCTAAAGTTTTATCCAATCGCTAACGTTTGGTTGTGAAGTATGTAACGTGCCAGATTGACTCTATAAATCTTACTGGAAATTGCCTGTGCTGTAAACAACCGTCCTCCACTGCGAAGAGAGAAGTGTTGAGCTCAATGAGGAAGATGTTAATGTTAAATCAATATTTGAAGCGTGGCCAACGTATATATACATATATATATATATATATATAAAATCCACGACTATTTGGTTGGAGATCCACAGAAAATCAGCGAATAGGTGAGTCTGTGAACCGTGAATCGATCGGCAGGGGTCCACCGTGTATTCAATGGCATTTTCTGGAAAGACACCGCTGAGCTCTGAAAAGTAAAGCGATAAATTTCAATGTGACTCGAACTGTCACTTCCATAAAGCGTATCTCTGATAACAAATACAATGCTGGTGTCACACCTTTCTGTTTGTGTACTTCTGGTTTTCGCTCTGTCACTGTCCAGAAAAAGTCAGATAAAGCTGAACGTCATTCACACTCTCCAGGGAATGAGTCACTGACACCGACTCTCTCCTGCTCCTCTAAGCTGCTGCATCACTGTGACTGCGACGGTGTTAAAGAATGTCACGAATATTGTTATAATAGGATTATCCCCTGTTTCTAAAAGGGATCTTCTCTGTAAAACTGGTCATGCTGATTGAATTTAATGTATGCACAAATTCACACTCCCGCATCTCTTAACACGTTCACACACCACCACCATGTTCCCTTTAACAGGGCAGAACCAGACAGGAAACTCTGTAGCAGATTGACAAATGCCTTCCATTTTCACTGACCTTCTTTGGTTTGTTTTCCAATGAGCAATGCTTGTAGAGTTTCTTCTTTAACTCTCTTTCATGTTTCTTTTATAACACCTCGGGATTGCCTTGGACAATAAATCAAAGGTGAATTTTTCCGATGGGAAGTCAATATTTCATAGTTCTGCTGTCTCTCTGTGCTGAATGATTCACCCATAGGTGTGGAGATCTGTTGAGTAAGTTTAGCTGAATATCGCCTAAGTGTGAAATTGGTTTTATTCAGTTGTTGGCAGGTGATTCTATTAAAATGACATTTCACCATCACAGTGGTTAAACCTATTGAATTTTAAAATTCACAGACTTAGGTGTGATAAATGTGAGAAGAAGTAAATCTTTGGAGAGAAGGAAGTCAAGCTTAATGCAAAGCATTTTACAAATGTCTCCAATTAAAATAATTAACAATACTTTTTAAGTACTGTTGAAAAATATTCCTGTTAAATCATTTTTATACTTTATAATCATACGAAAGCTCAAAATAATGCTCTATTGGTAAGCTAGCTTACCAGTAATTTTGCTAACTTATTGGTAGGCTAGCTTGCCAAGTTTATTGGTATGCTATCTTATTCATAAACTAGTTTACTAATAAGCCTACTCATTAACAAGCGTATTGGTAAACTAGCTTATCAATGATTTTACTAACTTAACAATTTATTGTTTTGCTAGCTTACCAATAAGATAGTTTATTAGTAAACCTATTTTTTAACTAGTTAACTAGCTTATTGGTAAGCTACACAGCAAATTCGGAAGTGTCAGATTTCCAGTGCAAGTGTTGTATGTTAAAAATACAGTGTTAATTCAACAACATGAGTGTTAGTGAGTGTTAGTTTCCCTAACTCTCACTAAAGAGTTCTAAAGAGTTAAACAAAAAGCAATCCAGTCCAGTGTTGATTTCTAAATTAACTCCAACAGTCTAACTCAACACTCAGTCTGGTGTTGATTTAGAAATCAACATCAGACAGTTCCTCCCACAATTGTAACATATTTGTTATTCTCCCTCAGGGGAGGCAGAATATGCCTTCAGGGATTCAAATTTTCTTTATAACATCTGATGAGAACCGTAAAGGAGAGCCCTCTCTGTTGAAAACTGTGTATGATACCCCAGTAGGGTTATATAGTAGGGTGCCCCATTGTTGACACATGGTCAGCCCACCCCTGAGCTAGAGCATTTCTACAGACTACGTTAACATGTTTTGAATTTGTGTTGTTTCACCAGTAGCCTGATGTTTCTGTTCTTCTCTTGGTTTGTTGTCCTTCATGTCAGATAGACTTCAAAATGACTTAGTCGCTCTCTATGGTGAAACTTGTTAGCTGCTCTGTTGCGGGCATGTCCATGTTGTAAAGTTAAATTATCATGAGCTTTATTATTTGGGCCCGGTCATTAGCCCCGCCCCCGGGCCGACGCCGTCTTGTTCCACCACTGCGTCACATGTTTCCCAGAGGAGCGGAGGCAGCAGTATGGTGTCTTGTCTGGAGCTTATTACAACAAGGTAAGTTCCATGTTAAAATGATCATGTTTTTGACTATTTTTAATGGATGCATTAATTTTACGTTTACACAAGAGTATCGATTCATATACATAGTTTGCTTAACGTACGTTTATTTGTTTTGATATCACGGTATATATGACTATTTATTATCTGTCAGGAAAATCTGG
>NW_015113119.1:504522-553122 GCF_001443285.1 Poecilia latipinna | reverse complement strand
CCATTTGAGTAAACATTATTTAGCTGCGGGGTCGTTTTCTTTAAGTTTTTGGCTGTAGACTGCAAAACGGGGGAGAGGCTGTGCTGGACCATTGGCTTGATCTATGCCACAGGTGTCAAACTCCAGTCCTGGAGGGCCACTGCCCTGCAACATTTAGATGTGCCGCTGCTGCACCACCTGAATACAATAATTAGGTGATTAGCAGGACTCTGGAGAACATATCTACACAGTGAGGAGGCAATTGAGCTATTTGACTCTGGTGTTTTGTACCTGTGGCACATCTAAAACTGCCAAAATGTTTTTTCTTTGTTAGTGTGCCATGTTGGTGACTGAAGCCTGTTATGACTTCAACACATTTCTTCAGACAGGTTGGTACGACTTTTAATGATGTCCAAAAATTTTCGAAAAGCTGACTAATTTCTTTAGTAATTATTTCTGACTTTTTTATGCTTTATCTTGTAAACCAGGTGGGCAGAGTAATTTGAATGAATATGATGGTGACACACACAGGTGAGTCTGATCAGTTTTGCTCACACTACTTTTTAAAATATTTATTTATTATCCTAATGTTTCTGCTATATTTCCTGTTTTCCTTCCAGGCTGGAAGTCTTCCTCCTTCATGTTGGCAAAAACAAGAGCAGCCCCAAAGACACTTCCCCATCTGTGATCACAAGACCATCCATGGCCACTTCCAATGAACTTTCAAAGCACACTTCACCTTCAGTGCAAAGTACCATGAATGAATGACCTTTGTCGTATATTGCTGTCAGTGCTGTTTGATGTTGTTTTGAAATAAAAGTAGATTACATACTGCAACTGGTGCTGGTGTTTTTGTAGCCTCTAATGTGGCATCTAATGTCTTTTAAAATGAATTTGGGGATTATTGATGGCCAGTAGTTTCTGGGGAAAAAAAAAGTTTTAATTGCTCTAATGGCTTTTATTTGGTAGTAAATTGACAAAAAAAAGTGGATAATGAGAGAAGGGGAAGACCGGGAAGCAAACCCACGACAGCCGCATTGAAAACTAGAGCCTCCATATGTGGATTGTGCTTAACCCCTGTGCCACCACAGCACACCCTGCCAGTAGTATTTCAAAACTCAGATTTCTATGTTAATATATACTTTACACAGTTCTGTTAGATTAACACTTTCATAGTGTTAACTTTGACAATATACACTAGTGTTGGGTAGATTAACACTGAAGTGTGTTTGATTTCAACTACTGTGAGTGTTGATTCAACTCTATCACAAATAACACTTTCAAAAGTGTAACTTCTACACCATCCAGAGTGGGCCAATATAGACACTTTCAAAATGTTGAATTCAACTCTGTAGGAGTTGATGGAACACTTCCAAATTTGCTGTGTACAGGAAGGAAAATTAACGCCATCTTTACCAGTTTGAAGGTTTAGTTATTTTGTATTAGCTGATTAATGAAAGACGCTTAATCAAATGTTTTCTCCAGAAATGCATATGTCACCTATTCCACCCTCTTATCTGTTCCCTGTTTGACATGTTGGCCTTAATTTCAGACGCCATGCCTGGGATTTCCTGACACCGTGTCATTATTGCCAGGCGACAACAAGTCCAAGAATATTGTTTAGATTCTATAGAGCTTGAAGTTCGTTTTACCCATAAAGCCCTGAAGGCATTGGAGAAACTATCCAAAAGTCACTAAGACGGGGAAATACCCAGCGAGACGGCCTCTGTGAGTTTTATAGTTAAGTCGAGGTGTTATTTATTCAAAGAATGTAAATCAAAGATTACAACTGTTCATGTCAGTCCTCCACCTTCTACTGAAGAGGTTAAAAAACGAGAAGCAAGGTAACCCCCTGTAAAATAAAAACACCTCATGTTATGTCTGGCAGCTTTCTGATGCAGGAATGCAGCTGACGTCTCATTCAGAGATAAGAAAAAACAGCTGGGAGCAAACCCAGAACCCTGGTCTACGACTGCCGTTATGTGAGCCCTGAAGGTAACTGCGGCAACACGTTGAGGTTTAAATGGCCCACCTGTCATAGGGTCCCAGCTGACCCAGCTGTATAGGGTCACCACCTGTGACCCTATACAGCTGCTTAACTGGGCTACAGTTTTGTGATTTAATGTGATTTAAAGAGAAAAACAGAAAGCATTAAATAAGATTTCACACAGCTATTGACCAAAAAAAAGCGAAAATCCAGAAAAAGAATCTAATTTTAAGTTGTTTTTAATTTTTTTTAAATACATTTTTCTCCTCACAAAAAAGCTACAAAACATGACCGACCACGCTAATTGAAAATTAACTATGACACAGAAATCAATTTAGACAACGTCAGAAACTCCAAAATCCCATATTTCTCCCTATAAGTGAACGCCTCATGCTCAGGAGCAAGCAGATGGCACAGTCACACTCTTCGGTGTGAATGCTGTAGCTGAGAGAAGAAAACTCAAAGCTGTTTCAGCATCATTTTAAAGTGAAGACAGGAAGAAACCGTTTTAAAGGAACTGAAAACAACTATGCAAATCAATAATAAGAATGTTATTAAAATTATGGTAAAACAGGACTTTGCTTTCATTTGTGTTTTCATTAAGCATTAATTTGTTTAATGGAAACACAACAATTTAAGTAAAATGTTTTGTCGCTATGATGAGATTTTTTTTTTTACCTTAATGAAATTGGTTTATTCTGTAAAAAATTTTTCTGATCACACAAGTCACATAATCAATAACTTGATGTTGCCACTGGAGCAAACCATGAAGAAGAGAGCAGGAAGTAAGTCTCTTTAATAACTTACTGCGTGCAATTAATGTGAATGTGTTTCTTATTTAATTGAAACACCACAATTGGGAAATTGTGGGGGGTTTTTTCAACATTACCCTGACAAAGTTTTGGACACATTTGTAATGGAAAAGTAGCTGCTGAGGTGAAACTCTCAGCTGCGGCTGTCTTTATGGTCCTCCTGTCTTGATTTCAAGCTGAAAAATAAATAAATGGAGCTTTGTTAATATTCAGCAAAGCTTTCATGGTTGTACTCTTTTTATCCTTGAGAGTTTTACAACCTTTGAAGAGCATGTTCTGTAAGTAGACTGGTCAGAACCCTTCCTCTGGTATTGGATGACTGCCACCAGAGCCGCTCTTGCCACTTCTCCTCTCCCAACCCTGATATGTTCACTCATCCCAGCTCTCTGCCTCACTCCGGCTCCCTTCCCCCTCTCACTTGGCCCCACTCTCTCAGTCTCAGCATAATCAAGTGCTCCCATCAGCGATGGGCATTTCATTACCCGAGTGCCAATTCCTTAGCAACCAGGCAGGTACAAGAGCACTTTAGCAAGCACTGGAAACTGAATGCAAATAGGAAGGCTGATGCCAGTGCCCTTACTCACTATATGCTTAGTATTAGAAGCTGTTCACTAGATGTAAGCAAGTCGGAGTGATGGAACTTTGGCTTGGACTAAATATGTACTCAAATAATCCACACAATGACTTAAACATCTGATTTGTGTCACAGTAGAGCCAAAAACCGCTTCCTGCAGCCATTCTGCTTTGTAATGATCTACAGTGATACACTCCTCACTGGAGAAAGTCGTGTCAATTCCAGGCTTTAACGATGCTTTTAAACCATTATCTTCTCTGGGCGAAATCATTACACAACAAACAACTTTAATGGATTAAATAAAAAGATCTCTGAATTTAATCTGGGCTTTTGTTCGTCCACAAAGATTCAACATTATACAGATCTGCAGCCACACATCAAAAATAATGTTTGGATAAGTCACCCTTAGAAGGGATCAGAGGAACCATTCGCTTACTTTCGCACCAAAAACATCAATGTTTGGTTTGATATTTGACCACTGACCTTATCAAAATGGTTGAGATTCTTCCAACTGGAAACTGGTAGAAGCATTAGTTCACTTCAGAGTGAGTTTAATATCACCATGCACTGAGATCGGAGCCAAACAAAATGCCTGTTCCAAAACCAACACCTTTAAGCTCAAATGAAGTTCCCAGCTACACATATGGGCAGGTCAGATGCTTTTTTGAACAAAAGTGTCATCATCGGCCAGATGAGCAGAGGCGTGTGGCGGCGAGTCAAGGTGAGACTTTGAACATCAACAGCTAGATGGTTGAAACTAGCAGGATACTGATCCCAAACACACATCAAAACTGACTTTGGAATAGCTAAAGAAGACCAACATTAAGGTTCTGGGACGGCCCTGACCTCAACCCTTATGAAATGTATACCTTCGCTTTAAAAGCCGAGTGTGACAGGAAACCAACCACATGACCATCTATCAATTCTCATAAGACTCAACCAAAGTACCGCAGTACACAGCATGTAATTTATCTGCAAAGGGACATCTCACTAATTTTTAGTAGTGAGTGTATTTATGTATTTGTGCCTGTAATGTTTGATGTTGAGTCTGTTCTGGTTCCAGGGTGTATAGTCACACCAAGGCTGAAACGAATCATCCAGAACCCTTATCTATAAGACTTATGCCCATTATGAATGAATACAGCTTCTGCTCTGCACCCTGCTGTTGCTTTTAACATGTAAAGATTGAAACCCAAAGGAGAAAGTATGAATTCCAATTGCACCAATAATTTTTAATAAAACAGAAATATTCCTTGTTTGGTAATCAGGTTATGGCTGATGTCTACAAAACCCAGGGCTGGCCCAAGCCTCCCTAAGTGAAATTTGGTTTTGGGGCCCTGTATTTCTGCTAACAATGTGACCGGCTGAAATCAACAGAATTATTAGATCATTCGCACACCTGCTATAACCCTATTGCATCTCTGATAATGCTGTTTACAGTATATCCTATGCATGTATAACATAGGATACATTTATTGGCGCCGATATCCTTAATTTTCGGGGATCGTAATCGGCCGATACCTTCACTTGAAGCCCATCTTATCCCCTGATCTTATTTTTGTCAGCAAAGGTTTAAAAATCAGCCTCTGTCCTCTGTCTGTTTTGCAGTGAGAGGTTTGACTGACAGACCGGCCCACCAGGTCATGTCTGTACGTTTACATATATACACACACACACACACACACACACATATATATATCAATATTCACCCCACTGTTGCCAACTTAGCAACTTTCTTGCTATATTTAGCGACATTTACATTTCAGACAAAATCAAAATCGGCAGGTCAGGCTTTTTAAAGATTGGTAACTTGGGATCAGCCAGAAAACTGCAATCGGTGCAGCCCTACACACATATTCATGACATTCTATGATTAAATTAATTTCTCTTAATTGTAACTCCAATAGCTAAAAAATTAATTTACACAAGGTGAGTTTTTCTCCCCTGAGAATGTAGATGTAAAAATGTAAAAATATTGTTTTAGGCACATCAGCAGCAAACAACGTATCGCCAACTACAGCTTAGAACAGCTCATTGATATATTAATGCAATAGTCATGTAGCCTGATGTAAAACATTTTGCTAGACAATGTCAAACATTGACAAGTTTTAATTAGTCTTATCAAATGTTATCAAACATGCAGTTTTGAAGCCAAAAGACCTCAAAAATATACAGAGCCAAGCAGGAGAATCAACTAATTTCAAGTTAAAACTCAGCTTCACACAAAGACACTAGTATGTTTGGCTGTTGAACTGAACCGTTCAAGGTCGCTATAAAGCTAATTTTCTATAAGCGGCTTCACAGATCTTTTTTTATAAACATTACATTACAAAAACATATTAAAACAAACCTTTATCTTGGCTTTTTTCTGTTCTTCCTCTTTTCTTTGTCCCTGAAGGATAAATCCTTTTTTGAGACATTGTTTTGCTAACTTATCTTCTACCAGAGCTTTGGACCTTTGGATGCGCTCTGCACGCTGCACGGCAGCTCAAATGGCGTGCATGATCTACCACGGCCACCAGGGGGCCCCCCCAAGAGCATTTTTTTTCTTTTTGTCCATAAAGTAAAGATTTCTACATACATCTACATATATTTCTACATACATCTGCATATATTATTGTAAAACCAAATCACTTCATGATGAAATTGAGTGTTTTTGTTATTATAATGACATAGAAATCATTACTAAAAAACAAAACAAAACAAAAAAAATCAGCTCCACTGAGGGGGCCCCTTGGTGACCTTGGTGCCCTACATTGGCTGTTTAGTTTGCTTATGCCTTGGGCCTGCCCTGACGAGACCGGCGAAAACTTCTGCATGTAGTCCTTTCAGTGTTCTTGAAGCAAAGGGAGTAACTTTGAAAACTATCTTGGTCATTTTATAGAGGGTGAATCAATATGTCTAAGTAGTTCCCATAAATAATAATAGTCCTTCTGGGCCTCTGCCAGTGGTGAACTGCCCGATCCTTTGTCCTATAAATGTCACTGTAACTTGATATAGCATTACTGATCGAGACATATTCCGAGTCCCTGGAACAACTGGTTTATTAAGCAGGTCTCTGCGACCAATAAGAGCTGCACTAATGGTATACTTCAATACAAAGAAGACAAACCTTGGAGGTAATAAAAGGAAAGTGGGAGCAGTGAGGGGACATACTGTATCAGTACTGGCCTCAATTAGTTTATGTGGATTTAGGCCTCTGAGGCGAGCCTCCATTTTGGTAAAGTGTCTTCAAACAAGACAATGAGTCCTTCCCTTGCTTTAGTATTGCAGTTGAACTCTGACCTCTAACCTTTCTCTAAAGAAAAACGTCCTAAAAGCTTTAATAAACCACCACATTACAGGGTTACTTCATTTTACCAGAGCAGAAATAAATGTCTCTAATGTCCAATAGTACAATGGGTTAGTTATCTCCTTAAAAGTGACTACAAGTTTTCAGTTCAGAGATTATCTAAAGAGTATCCCATCCCTGAGGCAGGAGCAGGAGAGAAACAGCCATCATCAGATAAAATGACCCCTAATGCCTCCTGAACAGAGCGGCTAACTTTACTCGGCCAAGCCATTAGAGAGACGGCCCCTTGGGAAAGAGGCCCACCGTAGAGAGGAGAACGCTCCCAACACCCGGCCATCGCACCCCCCTCGGGAGGATGTCCAATCGTAGGCCGCCCCCACGGCCCCAGCACTCCTCTGACCGTGATTCTCAGCACACTTCAGCCTTCTGGGAGCAACGGAGCAGGACAGNTTATTTATTATCCTAATGTTTCTGCTATATTTCCTGATTTTCCTTCCAGGCTGGCAGTCTTCCCCCTTCATGTTGGCGAAAACAAGAGCAGCACCAAAGACACTTCATCATCAGTGATCACAAGACCATCCAATGAACTTTCAAAGCACACTTCACCTTCAGTGCAAAGTACTGTGAATGAATGACCTTTGTTGTATATTGCTGTCAGTGCTGTTTGATGTTTTGAAGTACCAGTTGCAGTAGATTACATACTGCAACTGGTGCTGGTGTTTTTGTAGATTCAAGTGGCATCTAATGTCTTTTAAAATGAATTTGGGGATTATTGATGGCCAGTAGTTTCTGGGGGAAAAAAAGTTTTTAATTGCTCTAGTGGCTTTTATTTGGTAGTAAATTGACAAAAAAGTGGTTAATGAGAGAAGGGGAAGACCGGGAAGCGAACCCACGACAGCCGCATTGAAAACTAGAGCCTCCATATGTGGGTTGTGCTTAACCCCTGTGCCACCACAGCACACCCTGCCAGTAGTATTTCAAAACTCAGATTTCTATGTTAATATATACTTTACAATGTTCTGTGTTACATTAACACGTTCATAGTGTTGACTTTTGACAATATACACTAGTTGTTGGGTAGATTAACACTGAAGTATATTTGATTTCAACTACTGTGAGTGTTGATTCAACTCTATCACAAATAACACTTTCAAAAGTGTAACTTCTACGCCATCCAGAGCGGACCAATATAGACACTTTCAAAGTGTTGAATTTAACTCTGTAGGAGTTGATGGAACACTTCCAAATTTGCTGTGTACCTTACCAATTCCTGCTAGCTTACCAATAAGTTGTTTACTAGTAAGCCTATTAGTTAACTAGCTTATTGGTAAGTTAACTTACTGGTAAGACATTATTTTGAGCGTTCATATAATTGCAAAGTATAAACATGATTTAGTAGGAACATTTTTCAACAGTCATTCAAAAGACTCCTTCAGTATTTTAATTTGTGACATTTGTACAAGTTTAACGTACGTTTCTCCAAAGGTTTACTTATTCTCACAAGCTTATTGATAAGCTAGTATAGCTGATGCTTTGTAAGTGTTAGGAATATGTCCAACTTGACTATTTCCAATGAATAATTAACGGCTCTTTTGGGTGAGTTTTTCGTCCAAACTAAAGGTAGCTGAAGATAATGCCTGATCTTACATGTTTTTAAGCAATTCAGCTCAGAGTTAAAGTTTGACACATAATTCAGCTCTTCAGAAAAGCGAAAGGTAAAAATCAACAGATAGGCCCACTGCATCTTTTTAAGATGCTGAATGCACAGTGAACAGCTCCAGGCACCAATTCACAGCATCATTTTGTACCTACATAGCACAAAAAAAATAAAAAATAAAGCCTGATTCTCAGAGTCTTTTAATGTGCTAATTTTGTGTCTCCTGTCTTCCAGACACACTAACTTAAGAGTTTCCTCAAGCCTTTCACAGAGTCTCTCTTAGGTTTCTCAGCAGCACATTCAACACCTAGTGGACTCCAATGCCTTCCTCTATGGATCTGCTGGTTTTACTGCTACTTTCTGCAGCACAGTAAAAGGAGAAGCACAACACATCTCAACACTAGCCTATCTCAGTCTGTTATAGTCTCCACTAATTCTCTAGCCATTGCTTTGACTCAGTCCACCTGGAAAGGCAAGTATATTAAGTACAAAATACCTATCAATATTTAAAGGGGCAGGCAGTATTATGTAAAATCAACTTTTTTGAGCTTTATAATGTTATTCCATCATCAGAACCAAAGCAACAGTCAAAGGGTTGATTTGATTGTTTAATGCATGTTTGAGAAATCATTTTAATCTCCTGTGGCAGCCATTCAACTGTAAAACACCTGGGTGGACCTAGCCCCGCCTTCCAGGACAAAGTCCCTCCCCCTTTCTGCTCCTTCAGACTATCCAGCAGAAAAGGGCAAACACTGTACTTCCCAATTACTCATTTTTTTTATTAAATATTTTTCTTGAATTGCCATTATTTAGTAGAAATTGATTTGCACTTTGATATTAAAGGGAGTTTATATCTATCTGTCTATCTATCTATCTATCTATCTATCTATCTATCTATCTATCTATCTATCTATATATATATATATATATATATATATATATATATATATATATATATATATATATATATATGTATGTATGTATATACATTTTTTGTTTTGTCCAAAAAAAGCCGACTTATGTTGATCATGATTGATTTGTAAAAGCAACAAAAAGGATAAAACATGCAAGGGGCTGATTGCCTTTTAAAGGCACTGCATCTTAATAGTAATTCTGCTAACATTAGTGTAATTAATGAGATATTTTACACTCGTCCAGAAACTAGGGGAGTCATTATTGGGACCTGCAGCGTAGCGTACAACACTCATTTAAGAACAGAAAATATGGGCAAAAGACGATGTAAAGAAGGCATTACTCATAGCGGCGTAGTTTTGAATCGCCGTGGAGAAGCTCAGGTGTGGTTAAACTTTCTCTCTCCTTTACTTGTTTCCCTGCCTTCTACTTTTTCTGCCGTCTCTTCCTCCAACCTCTGGCTGACAAAGCGGGAAAAAGCAATTAGCATCACTGTCACTATCCATCTATTATCCACCGTCCTAATAGAAGATGACAAATTATAGCATGCAATATGGGATGCTATGCCCACCTCCTGCATGTGTGTGTGTGTGCGTGTGTGTGTGTGTGTGTGTGTGTGTGTGTGTGTGTGTGTGAGGGAGGATGGAGTAGAGTTGCTTCTGACTACGACTTGGATACTGTTCCCTAAAAAAGCAAGCCTGTGCAATTTATGCGACTGTTGAAGATATCAGAGGGAATTACAAGGCGTGGAGGGCAACATCACCTGACATACAGAACATCAGCATTCTTCAAACTTGACATGAAGCTGAATGAGAATAAATGTCATAAATGACGTGCGGAGTGATGCTGCCATGACATTTCTGTGAGGCTACAGTATATCCATTTGAATCCACCTCAAAAACGTCACCTGATCACCAACTGACAAGAATCTGGAGGTTTTAGTAGGATTTAGTTCCTAGTAAATCTGTGTTTTTTCTGTGACCGTGGCAGCATTTTAATAAATAATGTTAACCTGCTGATGTTAAAGAAAGTGTCTAATTAAAAACTGAACCCAATCGCATTGATTTTTCTGAAACTTGACTCAAACAGCAAAAGTGTTGAGTGACAGAATATGATATGTATTGAATATACAAACAAAAATAAAAGTGTAGATTTTTAGCTCTGTGTAGATTTTGGGGATCTGAAGAACCTTATATTGATATATTTCAATAGAAATGCATTTCTATTGAAATATATTCAACAGAAATACCAGGTAGCTGTACAAAATAAAATGCTAGGAAAGTAGCGTTATGAAATAAAATGAGCCATTACTTCAAAATAAGGCAGTGACTAGTAGGACTTTTTATTATTCATTTACTGTTTTTAAGATAAAGGATGAGCTTGCTAATTTTCAGTGTCAGTGTTGCCAATATTGAGAACAATAATAACAACAAAAAAGTGCAACATTGATATCCCATGAGGCTGGATATTTCTAGCAGGGGTAATCATAAAAACTTTGAAACACATAATATGAACAAATCTCATGTAAACTTTTTTTTTTTTTTTTTTGCATTGTAAATGATGCATTGGCTCAATATGTTCCTGCAGGAAACATGAGTGTGGAAATTGTGTTCCTCCAAAGTTTCACTTTTCTCTATTTTATCTCGAGTCAGACTTTTTTGTATCCTTGCACAAACATTTTACATCTAGATAGTTCAGTACCTACAGGATAAACTGAGTCAGTGTTCATTTTTCATTTCTCAGGAAGCTCCTTTACCTTATAGGCACATCATGGCTGTTTGCATTGGCCACAGCGTTCTCACCAGAGGGACCATGAACCTGAGAAACCTGCCCTCTCTTCTTCTTTTCACTACATTCTCCTTATTATTAAGGTATGAAGCATCTTCATAGAGTTGAATCTTCCTCCAACCATTTCTCAGAACTTATTTCATTATTTTTTTTTCCTTTTACGCCAGTACAGTTTAACATGTGTGCACACTTTTGATAAACACCTCTCACTAACCGTTCTGATTTATGTTTGTCCTGAGATCTAAACGAATAGCTGGAGAAAGGTTATTACTGCAATGCAACACCGGGAAGCAGAAGAATCGATCAATCTTCTGGAATCAGACTAATTGGTATTTGGATACACTATCCAAATACTATATGGAAAATAAAATGACTGGAAACTGTTGTGGTTAGTTACATTTTTCAGTGCACATGTTTTTGTAGTCGTGATTTTTTTTTTTTTGTTTGTTTGTTTTGGCATGACCTAGTTTATTAATTGTTCATCCTTCTACCTTGTTTCCTGTAGGGTAGCCTTTGTCTGGTGCGCTGCCATGTGCAATAATCTGTAAGTACCTGTTATTTATATCCATTATATTTTAAGAGCCTAACCCTAAAATTGGATTCTTTCAACGCCAGAAAAAAAGAAAAGAAAATCTAACATACTTTCTTCTGTTTTGCATTCGTAACAATACGACTTGAGTCTTTGACGTTTGCGGAAGATTGGTAAATATATTTGATTGAGCTTTTGCCACTATGATTCATAAAGATCACATGGCAATGGGAAATGTTCTCCGGTACCTTACCAAACAAAATAACAAGGTCCAAGGGTGTCGCTCTTCACAGGTCAGTAAAAACTTTGAATTAAGAAATATAGCGAGGGAGATGGAAGTAGGTTAGCTATGCTAGCTTGACCATGAAAATCACATGTAGATGTGCTGTGGAATTCGGTTTGGTTAGGTTCAGTTAAAAAAAATTAGGTGACCCACACACCAACTCTCTGACAGATCATCTGTAGAGCAGGTGTTTAAATTAGCTAATCGACCAGCGCTGTGTTCAGACAGTGACTGGTTAATAATCACAAAGTAAACATCAAGTCTGAGAACATCAAACTATTACAGACTGAATGTTCTGTTGTCTGTGTAGGAAATATTTGCGTGTTTTTTGTTTTTGGTATTGAACTCTGATACACCCGCAGAGCTGTTGTTGGTCAGTATGTAACATAGCTGACAGAAAGCGAGAAAAAAAGAATACATGTGGTTGTTCACCAATGTTTTTCTGCATTATTTTCCCTCTGCTGTGGCGCACTGCACTAAATTAATGACACCGACATCTCCAGGTTTCATTTTGTTATTGGAGTTGTTCTATAGATGGATGGCAAGTGAAATAAAAGTCTTCTTGCCCTCCAGTGTTGTGCGCAGGCGTGAAATTTCTGAATGTAAACAACATGCAACGTGTCTATAGCGCTTCTGCACATTTATTGACTGTATTCATGCCAGGTTTGACAAGTAGATAAAGAGAAAAAAAGTTCATATTAGTGAATTAAAAATCTCTGAAGTGGTGTCTGACAAAACTCATGATACAAACTTTTGCTTCTGAAGTTCTACTCAAACGCTAACACCCATTGATGCCACTTCTCTTCCTCTTGTGCTAAGAAAGATAATTAACCTTGCAGTACGCAGATAGGCTCATCCGGAGGGCATTTATCTTGCTCCTTAACGACACCCAGGTTATCTCAATGCCTGCCCGCATTATCACACTCTTTTCTGAAAGGCTGGTTATGCTGTAGGAGCCGAGAACGTGGCTACGCAATAGTGTCAAACTGAGGCTAAACAGCTTTGTTTTTATGACTGTCTTTGAGATTTATATAACTGGAATTTTACAGTGTTCTTTTGTACTTGGGGACATCTATCCATTATGTGGCTTTTATTTAAAGATACCCACACATCCCTGTCTTGAAGTATAAAAATAGCAGCAACTACTGTTCCGACATCAATTTGTTAGAAGAGTAACATTTTTCTTAGAAGCAAATCGTAGCAATTGTCTGCATACAATGTTGCGAATGAGTTCATGTTAGTATTTGACCCTCATCCGGCAGAACGTTCATGGAGTCAGACACTGATGTTGGACAAGAAGGCTGATAATACACACCCATTCAGCAATTTATTGATGAAATCCCCATTTTGTTTCAGGAACTTCATCACTTAGTGAAGAAAATTATAGAAGTACACATAGATGGATGTTTGAAAGACTTTATTTCCTTAAATGATTATCTGTCAGATTTTCCTCTGACGGATAATAAAAACATGACATTTGAAAATAGAATATTACATCACACCAAAAAAATAATTAATACAGAAATGCAGCCTTAATGAAAAGTATGCTTAATATCTAATTAAAGGTTGTCAATTTTCGAAAGGATAATTAATTGAATATGGCAGCAATAATAACACAAATAATAACATTACTTGATCTTAGTCAATGTTGTGCCCTATGCACAGAAATAAAGATGCCAGATTCTTGAAACTGAAATTGAGACTGCAGGTATGACCTACTTTCTGATTAATCTGATTAAAAATTATCAGACTACTAAATTCACACTCAGAACATTGAAATCTATTCCCCAAGGGTTGAGCAGATACTTGGATACACACTTTACACATCCCATCCTGATGCTTTGTAGCACAGCTTTGCTCCCAATAGACAGGCACTATTCAAACTGTTGATGAAAAAGAATGACCAAAAAAAGACACAAATTCTTTGAAGGCAAGACAGAAAATTATCTGTTTCATTTTGTCTCATCGGGAAATGCATAACAAGTGTTTTTCCATGCAGCAGCATTTATTGTAAAGTGGGAAACTGTGTGTCAGGAACCTAACTTCTGAACATTTCATTTAAAATACAACATACACCAAGAGCTTTTTTTCTCTCTCTCTCTTTTTTAAAAATGAAAAAGATGTCAGTGAGTAGGAGTTCAGCATTATGCCCAGGTACGCTGCACACACAGAGGTACCAGGGTAAATATAGCGTCTCTCTGATTTCAAAACAATGGCAAAGAAATAATTATTAAACAAACAAGCAACAATGTATTTTTCAAACTTGCATTAGTGTGGGAGGTATGAGCTGGAGGATGGCCGTGCTGCATAATTAGAAGAAAAAACAAAGCAGCCCATCGGGATGCGTTTAGAAGCAGACCTCTCCAACAACCCCTCTTTGTTTTAATGCACTGAATTATGTGCTCTCTGGAGCACAGAAATAGAAATCAATTAAACTCTACATACCTCATCCAACTAAACAACTTAGAACCAGCGGGTTTTTATTTTTTTTATTCCAGAATAACTCATCTAATTAGAAGTTTTTGCAGAAGACTGCATCGTCGTACAACAATTAGGAAAGAAAAGTTTCAGCATTTTTCACAGTCTTCCCCCACCAAGCAGCAGCTCTAGCTTACTCATCCCAACAACACGCTAACAAAAGCTGATTCGATTTTCCTACTTATGTTTGGATTTAGGAAGCTGCTACAGAGGGAAACATCTGCAACCAAAGCAACATTAGGCCAGAACGCTGCTGCTGCTGGCAACGGCCAAACAGCTACAACAGGACGAAGCGGCTCCGTATCGTACTGGATGCACCGTGGACAGACGTTGACTCGTGACAAACTGAAAGCGAAATAAGCCAACATCGTCTGGTGATTGGACTGATGTGTTTCAAACACATATATTTTAGTTTTTGAAGAAAACAGTGGGTTCTGCTTCAGGAAACACTGGGTGGCATAGAAGATTAAGACGAACTCACCAGAATAGGTTAAAATCCCAGTTCATAGCTTTTCTCTATGAAGCAGTCATTCATATCCGTTGAAGTATTTTTATTTTTTTTTGTCATGTTTTGACCACAAAACGCTATGTATTTATTAACGGGATGGTATTATGTAAAATCATCATTTTGGAGATTAACGTCACTTTATAATGTTATTCCCTCATCAAAAACATACCTGGAGTGTCGCTGTGATTATTTTATATTTGGGAAATCCTTTAATCTCTGAGCTGCGATTTCCAATCTCCCACCTCACAGAGCAGCCATTAGCAAACGCCTCCTGGATCCTGCTGAGCTTATTATACAAACTATTCCTCAGTGAAACGCTGGTAAAAGTGTTGCTAAAGGGTTAATAGAGGAGCAATGCAGTCATGACTTCCTGAAGGCGGAGTTTCGGAAAGTGCAAGAGTTTCTTAAAGAGACAGAGATCCAATTTCAAGGCGCTAAATTACAATCGAATTTCTTTTAGGTCATATTTTATATTTATGGCATTTTAATAATAATTGAAGGTAACAGTTAATTATTTGTGTTACAAAATGGTACAGTATGTGAGGAAAATACATAATACTGCCCCTTTAAATTAGGGCCAGGTTATGAAAAATTAAGTTTTGAACATTTCACCATTCACTGGTCAAACCATCATCTTTAAATGTTACAAATTGGTACAACTGAACCTACCAATGGCTGTTCAGCTAATTATGCTGACCTGTCACACAGATACCCCCTGAAGTCCAAAGAAGAAATAAAAAAAAAATAAAGTAGATTTTTTTTTTTATCAGCTTGGTCCATAGATTTTCAGGTGAAGTTACAGGAAACTTCTTGCCAAGATCCGCACTCCAGTCCCGCAGGTTTCTCTCCTCCGCCAGCTTGTAATCCAAATAATCTCGCGGCTTTTGTCAGCGGGTATCAAAGTGCATTAAAGGGATGCAGACCTCCTGATACTGATCTCAGTCTGTCCACTACAAACTACAGCTCCCTTCCTCCCTCTCTCCTCTCCTCTTCCCTTCTCTCCCTCCCATCGCACTCACACTTCCCCCGCAGCCTCTCTCTGTTTTCTTGGACTGCAGCAGAAAAATCCGCTGCATCGCACAAGAACAGAAAGCAGAGATCTGGCTGCGATGTCTGCTCCCTCTGTATCGGTGTAAGTGAGGAGGAAATCCGGGAACGGAGCTGTTGGACTCATCGGGCTCGCTGCGATGCTTTCTGGTTCCCCTGGAAATTGTAAGTAAAAACGCTTCATCTTTTTAAAATCATTATTATTAATAATATCCGCATCTGTGAACTCATCTCGTCCGCTGCATAGTTTTTATTTCCCTCAAAACTGTATTTTTTTTTGTTACATATTTCTTATCCATAAACATATCCATCTGCATGTAGCCTCTCATAATTTGAAGCTAACTTGGAATTTGAACGCGGCTGTAAAATTAGGAGGTATAGTGGTTTGGGATGATTGACGGGAAAGTTGGTTAGAACTTTTCTCGCTCGTGCTTTCGTGTCTCCCCCCCCCCCCCCACACAGTGTTTATTATTATGTGCCACGCATTTCACCTGTCGGTTATCGAACCCGTCAAAGAACCCGTCAAAGTTTTGACGAATATGCGGCTGAAGGTGGGGGGGTTCATGTTCGGTGTTGAATTAGGGGTAAAAAATAAATACATAAGTAACGCAGAACCGGTCCACGCACGACCTTCTCCATCCTGTACAGTAATCACTGCAGGAAATCAGTTCCGTATGGTCGTAGTGTGGCGTCCTCGGCGGATTGATTCGCAGGAAAGCAGGACAGCATACCCAGAAATCTAATTATGGGACGCGCGCGACTCCCGCCGCCGTGATTGATGCTGCTTCGTGTAAGTGATGTGTTCCGCTCGCGCCCCGTGGCGCCGCTCTGCGAAGCCCGCAGTGGAAACGCTGGAAGTGGAACAAAAGAGGTTGGGTTGGAGTGGGGGGGAGGAAAGTGACAGATGAGTTCAGCATTAAGCCTCCACCAAACTTCTCTGTCAGCTGGCCAGGTGTGTGTTTCCAGGTAGGTTTTGTTGTTGTTGTTGTTGTTGTTAACCATTTGAACAGGTGTTTGTCCAGTAATGAATTTTATGTTTGCTCAGGGAGAGCAGTATGAGTGTCCAGTCCACCCTCTGTGTTGTGGCAGTTTAATATCGGAGGAAAGCAAAAGGGTGCAGTGGCAAAGAGAAAAAAGCATCAAGAACGTTTGAACCTTTCTGTGTTTTGTCGCATTGTAACGTCAAACTTCGTTGTGTCTTACTGGGATTTTATGTGACAGGTCGCCAAAAGGTTGTGCATAACTGTGAAGTTTACGAGTAAAACCTGAAAATTGTGCAATTGTAGTTAATACTCCAACATCAGATGAAGAACGTTTCTAGGATTAAAAGACTAATGTCTAAAGAAACTCATCCATACATTTATCTTTAGTTACTGCAACAGAGGCTGGGTTTTCATTACAAATATTTACAAAAACCAGGAAGATAGAGTATAGAGTATCTCATCCCAGTTATAAAGCTTCTGGCTTCCTGTAGCTCAGAGAAGAGACTTTAAAATACTTCTACTAGTTAATAAATCACCAAACGACTTAGCACAGTAATACATTAAAGACCTGCTGTTGTATCAGTCTTCCAGACCTCTCAGGTCTTCTGGTTCTGGTCTTTTGTACAACCAGAACCAAACATGGAGAAGCAGCTTTCAGCATCTATGCACCACAAATCTGGAACAAACTTCCAGAAAACTGAAATTGCCAAAACACTTAAATCAAGGCTAAAACCCCAGTGTATGATAAGCCTGGCGGGCCACCAGGCTTTAGTTGACCCCCCACCAGGCTAAACGTTATTTATTTATTTAAATACATCAGTAACAGTGACAGCAAAGATGGGTTTAGCTAGGTTTATGTATAATAAAACATTCTATCTCTTTAAAAAAGCATTTGATTATACATACAAAACCAACAGGAAGACTAGTTTTATTTAGTGCACTGCAATATTTTCTTTATTCTTGTTGTTTTATTTCTCACATTTTCTGTTGGTTTTTAGCCTTTTTTTTCAACACAAAAAACACAGTGGAGTGACTTCGTTAGCAAAACTGGGCTTAGCTAGTTTTCTGGAGGAAACCTTGTATATTGCTTCCTTCTTAATTGGTTAATGTACTTTGTTTCTATGAGGTAAGGCACTTTTAATTGCCTTGTTGCTGAAATGTTCTATACAAATAAATTTGATGTAGCCAGTTCTTTATAGAACCGTTACAGGAACTCCAGGATATTTGAAATATACTGCTTTCTCACTCAAACAGGATGAATTTTTCAATAATTTTTTAAGCACTCCCACAGATTACCAACTGAATTTAGGTCTACACTTTGACTGGGTCATTCTAAAAATAAATAAATAAATAAATAAATAATATCTTAATGATGCCGTTTGTTCTCAATCTTCTCTACTAAACCTCTGAGGCCAGAAACAAAACAGTTTTACGCTGACAGTAAATTATACACAAGTGGACTCTCTTTACTAATTGCATGACTTCTGGAGAAAATTGGTTGCACTGGATTTTAATCAGGAGCACCGTAGTATCTGGGTGAATACAAAAATGCAACCGACTCTTCTCATTATTTTGTAAACCATTTTAAACACTGCGTGTCACTTCCACTTCAGAATTATGCGCTGCTTCATGTTGGTCTGAAATCTCTACTGTTGTTCCGTTTTTGCCTTTTGAATGAATGGATGAGCAATTTAAGCAAATGGTTGTGTGTTACTTTTATTTGCATTCATCCTCATTTACCTCAAAGTAAAAATATCACAGTTCATTTGAAATAAGACAAAACTAACTTGCATGTTACTTTTCAGCAAGATATAGGATTTTGTTTTAAGGCAATAATTATCAAATATTAGTAGGGAGGTTTTTTTTGTTTTACATCGGAAAACCATTTTGTTTTCTATGTTTTCTAACTTGTTTTGAGAAGGTTATTTTTTGCAGTGTATAAGACACAGGAAGAGATTTTGGTTATAAAATAAGTTTTCTATTTTTTTATCTCTAGGAGACAAAAGAAAATCTTGATTTTCTAAATCATGATTAAATTAAACTATTATTTTAACTCAGAGCAACAGAAGTACAAGCAAAACCTGCGAAGTTTGAGTCAAGAAAAATGAAAATAGAAGTGAAACATTCACACAGAAACCCCAGAGCAGCTGGACATTCTCCTGTAGTGTGTAAACCCTCACAGCCACTATGACATTCATGCAATCAAGCAGCTCACTGTGTGTGTGTGCGCGCGCGGACGTGTGTGTGTGTGTGTGTGTGTGTGTGTGTGTGTGTGAGCATAGACAGGGGCGATCCCACACTAAGCATTGGGTTGTTTAGCAGCTCTCTGCGTCAGAGCAGCTGTTAATATATGAAATGTTGCGCTGCTGCCCTTCATTTGTACTCAGTGGATCTCTGGACCTGGAAGGCATGAAGCCCGTGGTTAACGTAGTGTGCGTTCATCGCTTTTAATCTAAACTGCTGCGCCGCTGGCACTCTGCTTCTCTTAAGGATGTTTGAGTATCAGATGCTCTGGGAGATTTCCAACACGATAAGCGTTCAGAGTGCTTCAAAACCTGAAAATGTTCAACTCACGTTGTTTTGATTTCATCTAAAGAATCAACCTGCGTTCACATCAGACGTCCTGAGGTGTACGTTAATCAGTAGTTTTCTTTCAAATCCAGGGAGAACAACTCACTTTCCAAAGAGCGTAGCAAAATGAGGATGTTGTATGAGATAATTTAGTTGTAATGTTGGTTCCACATGCTTTGTGTCTTTATTTTGTTGATATGTTTTGCTTTTTCATGTGCAGAAGTCTTTTTGAAATCCCACACTATGATTTTTTTTTTAACCTTCATCATCCCTAATTTTATTATTTTCTTCTCTAATGAATGGGCAGCTGTACCTCTCTGCCCATGTGTTATGTTGTTTGTTTTTGTCCTTTTGTGTTATTTGGATGGGCTACACTGAAAAAAATTTCATTATGGCAGATTTTTCATCCACTGTATTTTACAGCTCATGAATAAAATTGACAAAATTGTTTGAGATTAGTCAAATAAAAAAAAATGCAAACACCCATTACCTGTCCACCAAGCTGGATTCTACATGTAGATCTTTCACTCTGCTGTTTGTACGCTCATTTTCAAAATCAGCTTCACCTGCTAATGTCAAGAAAGTGAGAATGTAAAGATTTGCTCCTACAGGCAGTTGTAAACTCAGTCTGCATTTAAAAAAAGTCTTACTGTTGTGTTACTTTAGAGCAAGTTGTGTAGCATCTGCAGAGCTGGTTGTGTAGCTTTATTCACATGATGTGCATGAGTAGATGTTCACCGCAGCCATCTGGGAGGACCCGATCCGAGAAAGCCTGCAGGTCTCTGTACATGCAACTGCACTTATATATTTTCATCTAATGTAGCACGACCATGTGGAGGATTTCATCTGGGTTAAAATGACATATATAAAATCACAAGTTTCTTTTGATTGAGATAATTTGTTTGCTTAAACCAGAAAAAAAGGAATAATGTAATACGGATTAAAAGATTAATCGGTTGTCCAATTAACTGGTTGATCTTTGCTCAATAATTGGCACCAGAAACACAGAAATATACTAATATCATCAAAATGGTGCAACTTCAGAGAGCGCATTGCTGTTATGATGAAATAAATTGTGCTGAGAGACTACTGTACCAAGCATGGCGGTGGCAGTGTCATGGTGTGGACCCGTTCAATAAATGAGAACATCATTTATTTCTGTTCATTAGGAAGATTTTCCACTTACAGTTAACGGAAAATTTAAAATAAGAATATTACATCAGTAAAAAAAAAAAAAAAAAAAAAAAAAAAAAAAAAAAAAAAAAAAAAAAAAAAAAACTTTTTAAAAACATAAATGTGCCGGTATAAAACGGAAAAGTTTTATATCGGCTTTATGGTTGTGATTTTCTAAAGATACTTAGACTCTGACAAAAGAGACTCATTGGTTTGTAATTTATTGATTATGACTATAAATGAACATGGCTGGAGTGAAGAGGCAGAACAACTTCCTTTAAAATGTTCAACTTTACCTTCAACCAACACAATTAGGTGTTATTTTGGGCCCACTGACTTTAAAGCAAGACTTTTATAAAAAAATTATATTTTTCACATATTTGTTAAAATTATTACTATGTTGTGACAGTAAACAATTAATCTGTGAAAAAACTGAACTACTTCCCAGAAATACACCGCTTAGTCAGAAACAACCAATCAGAGCCGGGAGGAGGGTCTTATCGCTGTCAATCACTCTTGTTTTCTGCTATGCTACAGATAATTCTGCACACTGGAGCCTGCCAAGAATGCTAAGAACAGTTAATGTGACGGCTAAAAAGTAGGTTTCCACTAACCATTAGCACATTGAGCACTGTGTACACAAGGTTGATTGACAGCACCAAGACCCTCCTCCTGGCTCTGATTGGTTGTTTTTGACCTGGAGTGTTGCATTTCTTAAAATGGCAATAGGAGGAGGAGAAGTTTGATTTTTTTTTTTTTTTTTACAGATTATCTGTAAAAAGTCTGTCATGACATAGTCACAGTTTGAACAAATTGGTAATATATATATATATATATATATATATATATTAGAAAAAGATACATACTGCGTAAGAGCTGAATAATTGGCAATTAAGCTTTTTAAGCACAACATTGATTTCTGCACATGACTATAAAACATATATACTCATGGGGCAAAGGAAAAAGAAGAAAAAAGTGGATTCATAAATTTAACATTGGCTTCTCGATAATCTAGATTTCAGAATAACGAACCCAAATCGATGCACCAGGCGACTCTGTGAGTGTATATGTTGCTGCATTTGCTGCATTTCTCTGTGTTATGGAAGTGATTTATGAATGTACATCCAGATAGTGTCAGCAGGCCACGACTGCTGGAAAATCGTTTCTCCGCAGCATATAGACTGCTGATTCAAGAGAGTTCTGCTGATTGCTAAAATCCCATCAGAAGGGGGTTATTATAAGGTTAGCATTCGCTCATAATAACCCCAATCACAACAACACGACGGGTTGTAAAGGGAATTGCCATCACAATGAAGTGAAGTGGCCATAAACAATATTAGCTTGACTTTTTATGGGAAAAGACCAAGGAGTTTGGAGGAGTGGGGTTGCTTCTCACAGGAAAGTGCTGCTTAAGTTGGCATAAAAAAAAAAAAGAAGAAATAAATATAAAAAAGATTGGAGACTTGGTCTGCACTTGCAGCTGTATCTCAAAATGCAGTGAAAGACTTGAAAATGTCATCATTAGCAGGCATTTCCATAAGAAGAANACAGGATGAATTTTTCAATAATTTTTTAAGCACTCCCACAGATTACCAACTGAATTTAGGTCTACACTTTGACTGGGTCATTCTAAAAATAAATAAATAAATAAATAAATAATATCTTAATGATGCCGTTTGTTCTCAATCTTCTCTACTAAACCTCTGAGGCCAGAAACAAAACAGTTTTACGCTGACAGTAAATTATACACAAGTGGACTCTCTTTACTAATTGCATGACTTCTGGAGAAAATTGGTTGCACTGGATTTTAATCAGGAGCACCGTAGTATCTGGGTGAATACAAAAATGCAACCGACTCTTCTCATTATTTTGTAAACCATTTTAAACACTGCGTGTCACTTCCACTTCAGAATTATGCGCTGCTTCATGTTGGTCTGAAATCTCTACTGTTGTTCCGTTTTTGCCTTTTGAATGAATGGATGAGCAATTTAAGCAAATGGTTGTGTGTTACTTTTATTTGCATTCATCCTCATTTACCTCAAAGTAAAAATATCACAGTTCATTTGAAATAAGACAAAACTAACTTGCATGTTACTTTTCAGCAAGATATAGGATTTTGTTTTAAGGCAATAATTATCAAATATTAGTAGGGAGGTTTTTTTTGTTTTACATCGGAAAACCATTTTGTTTTCTATGTTTTCTAACTTGTTTTGAGAAGGTTATTTTTTGCAGTGTATAAGACACAGGAAGAGATTTTGGTTATAAAATAAGTTTTCTATTTTTTTATCTCTAGGAGACAAAAGAAAATCTTGATTTTCTAAATCATGATTAAATTAAACTATTATTTTAACTCAGAGCAACAGAAGTACAAGCAAAACCTGCGAAGTTTGAGTCAAGAAAAATGAAAATAGAAGTGAAACATTCACACAGAAACCCCAGAGCAGCTGGACATTCTCCTGTAGTGTGTAAACCCTCACAGCCACTATGACATTCATGCAATCAAGCAGCTCACTGTGTGTGTGTGCGCGCGCGGACGTGTGTGTGTGTGTGTGTGTGTGTGTGTGTGTGTGTGAGCATAGACAGGGGCGATCCCACACTAAGCATTGGGTTGTTTAGCAGCTCTCTGCGTCAGAGCAGCTGTTAATATATGAAATGTTGCGCTGCTGCCCTTCATTTGTACTCAGTGGATCTCTGGACCTGGAAGGCATGAAGCCCGTGGTTAACGTAGTGTGCGTTCATCGCTTTTAATCTAAACTGCTGCGCCGCTGGCACTCTGCTTCTCTTAAGGATGTTTGAGTATCAGATGCTCTGGGAGATTTCCAACACGATAAGCGTTCAGAGTGCTTCAAAACCTGAAAATGTTCAACTCACGTTGTTTTGATTTCATCTAAAGAATCAACCTGCGTTCACATCAGACGTCCTGAGGTGTACGTTAATCAGTAGTTTTCTTTCAAATCCAGGGAGAACAACTCACTTTCCAAAGAGCGTAGCAAAATGAGGATGTTGTATGAGATAATTTAGTTGTAATGTTGGTTCCACATGCTTTGTGTCTTTATTTTGTTGATATGTTTTGCTTTTTCATGTGCAGAAGTCTTTTTGAAATCCCACACTATGATTTTTTTTTTAACCTTCATCATCCCTAATTTTATTATTTTCTTCTCTAATGAATGGGCAGCTGTACCTCTCTGCCCATGTGTTATGTTGTTTGTTTTTGTCCTTTTGTGTTATTTGGATGGGCTACACTGAAAAAAATTTCATTATGGCAGATTTTTCATCCACTGTATTTTACAGCTCATGAATAAAATTGACAAAATTGTTTGAGATTAGTCAAATAAAAAAAAATGCAAACACCCATTACCTGTCCACCAAGCTGGATTCTACATGTAGATCTTTCACTCTGCTGTTTGTACGCTCATTTTCAAAATCAGCTTCACCTGCTAATGTCAAGAAAGTGAGAATGTAAAGATTTGCTCCTACAGGCAGTTGTAAACTCAGTCTGCATTTAAAAAAAGTCTTACTGTTGTGTTACTTTAGAGCAAGTTGTGTAGCATCTGCAGAGCTGGTTGTGTAGCTTTATTCACATGATGTGCATGAGTAGATGTTCACCGCAGCCATCTGGGAGGACCCGATCCGAGAAAGCCTGCAGGTCTCTGTACATGCAACTGCACTTATATATTTTCATCTAATGTAGCACGACCATGTGGAGGATTTCATCTGGGTTAAAATGACATATATAAAATCACAAGTTTCTTTTGATTGAGATAATTTGTTTGCTTAAACCAGAAAAAAAGGAATAATGTAATACGGATTAAAAGATTAATCGGTTGTCCAATTAACTGGTTGATCTTTGCTCAATAATTGGCACCAGAAACACAGAAATATACTAATATCATCAAAATGGTGCAACTTCAGAGAGCGCATTGCTGTTATGATGAAATAAATTGTGCTGAGAGACTACTGTACCAAGCATGGCGGTGGCAGTGTCATGGTGTGGACCCGTTCAATAAATGAGAACATCATTTATTTCTGTTCATTAGGAAGATTTTCCACTTACAGTTAACGGAAAATTTAAAATAAGAATATTACATCAGTAAAAAAAAAAAAAAAAAAAAAAAAAAAAAAAAAAAAAAAAAAAAAAAAAAAAAACTTTTTAAAAACATAAATGTGCCGGTATAAAACGGAAAAGTTTTATATCGGCTTTATGGTTGTGATTTTCTAAAGATACTTAGACTCTGACAAAAGAGACTCATTGGTTTGTAATTTATTGATTATGACTATAAATGAACATGGCTGGAGTGAAGAGGCAGAACAACTTCCTTTAAAATGTTCAACTTTACCTTCAACCAACACAATTAGGTGTTATTTTGGGCCCACTGACTTTAAAGCAAGACTTTTATAAAAAAATTATATTTTTCACATATTTGTTAAAATTATTACTATGTTGTGACAGTAAACAATTAATCTGTGAAAAAACTGAACTACTTCCCAGAAATACACCGCTTAGTCAGAAACAACCAATCAGAGCCGGGAGGAGGGTCTTATCGCTGTCAATCACTCTTGTTTTCTGCTATGCTACAGATAATTCTGCACACTGGAGCCTGCCAAGAATGCTAAGAACAGTTAATGTGACGGCTAAAAAGTAGGTTTCCACTAACCATTAGCACATTGAGCACTGTGTACACAAGGTTGATTGACAGCACCAAGACCCTCCTCCTGGCTCTGATTGGTTGTTTTTGACCTGGAGTGTTGCATTTCTTAAAATGGCAATAGGAGGAGGAGAAGTTTGATTTTTTTTTTTTTTTTTACAGATTATCTGTAAAAAGTCTGTCATGACATAGTCACAGTTTGAACAAATTGGTAATATATATATATATATATATATATATATATATATATATATATATATATATATATATATATATATATATATATATATTAGCAAAAGTTACATACTGCGTAAGTGCTGAATAATTGGCAATTAAGCTTTTTAAGCACAACATTGATTTCTGCACATGACTATAAAACATATATACTCATGGGGCAAAGGAAAAAGAAGAAAAAAGTGGATTCATAAATTTAACATTGGCTTCTCGATAATCTAGATTTCAGAATAACGAACCCAAATCGATGCACCAGGCGACTCTGTGAGTGTATATGTTGCTGCATTTGCTGCATTTCTCTGTGTTATGGAAGTGATTTATGAATGTACATCCAGATAGTGTCAGCAGGCCACGACTGCTGGAAAATCGTTTCTCCGCAGCATATAGACTGCTGATTCAAGAGAGTTCTGCTGATTGCTAAAATCCCATCAGAAGGGGGTTATTATAAGGTTAGCATTCGCTCATAATAACCCCAATCACAACAACACGACGGGTTGTAAAGGGAATTGCCATCACAATGAAGTGAAGTGGCCATAAACAATATTAGCTTGACTTTTTATGGGAAAAGACCAAGGAGTTTGGAGGAGTGGGGTTGCTTCTCACAGGAAAGTGCTGCTTAAGTTGGCATAAAAAAAAAGAAGAAATAAATATAAAAAAGATTGGAGACTTGGTCTGCACTTGCAGCTGTATCTCAAAATGCAGTGAAAGACTTGAAAATGTCATCATTAGCAGGCATTTCCATAAGAAGAAGAAGAATGTCTAGCCGATCGTGAATAGTGAAATGTCAAGAGAAGAGGTGAATCTTTCATATTCTGAGCCTCTATCAAGACTCACACTTTGAAACTCTTGGCACAGTTGGATAAGAATGTCAAAAGACGAGCAAAGGGGAGGAAAAAAAACTGAAAAAGAAAGAGAGACTGCGAGACTGACAGTCGCAGAGAAGGGATAGGATGGGGGGAATTATATACAGACCTGGCTGCCTGTTATGCACCATTAAGCATTTTCGCTTCATCATTAAAAGTTTTCTTAGAACTGCAGAGCAGCAAGTTGATTTCCTATTTTCTTCGTGGCCATATGCTGCAGAAACTCGTAAAGCATATCGTGATGCACGTCTCGGAGACAATCCTTTGATTAGAGACCTGAAGCGTTCAGGTGAAAGAACCGCGCTGGTCAATATGAGTTTACATAAGATTGCAGACAGGAGAATATGTATGTGACTTGAATAATAAAAAAATTCAATCATCCTTTGTCATGGTTTTTGGAATGTTCCGAACCCACATGCAGCAGACACTCAGGAGAAAACTGAAGATTGAGGGTTTTATTCAAAAACAAAAAAAGTGATTCGAGCTGGAGGAACAGCTGACAGGTCAGAAATGCCGGGGCTGGGTTTGGGGTTCAAAGAACGCCTGCTCAGGGGAAGCAAGGGAGAGGAGAGCCGACTCGGTGCTGCGTGCGGCGAAGGACCTTCCAGGGCGAGGAGATCCAGATCCCTGGCAGCGGGCTCGACTGAGTCCGGATTATGCCCGGGTCCAGGGCTCGATCAAACCTGAGACAAGGAGACGAGAGGTTAGAACGGGAACGTTCTAACGGGAATGTATTATCACACAAGGCTTTCAGATGGCTCTTAGTTACCACAAGGGTCAACACTCTGGCGTTGAAGTGTTGGCTGGAGGCTCCTCTTATAGTCCTGGAACTGATCAGATGATCTGCAGGTGTGTGCAGACACACCCGCAAGGTGGAGCGTCAGGAGAGGGACTGAGGGAACCCCCTGGTGGCAAGCTGGCGGCAGCACGGTGACAGAAGGCGACAACATCCTTCTTATAGAATGCTTATTCTACCTTTTTTTAAAAGAAAAGTTAAGTAGAATAAACAGAACTGAGAGAAAATGACCAAATTTAATCATATAATCAGCATTTAAATAAAACTTTAGTTGATAGACCGTTCACCTCCATTTGCAGATGCAATTCTTAAATCTCACATGATAAAACTATGGAAATGCCTCTGATTTTTGTCACCTGTTTGCAGGTTGGTGTGTGTTAAACCTGAGTCCATCCTTCAAATGCATGCCGCTGTGCACAAAACAAAGCTTATTTTTGCAAGATTTGCTTGTCATCTCGAGAAAACCATAGAGAAAAATGCGTAAAACGTCCACTGTGGGCTTCCGTAGTTTTCTGGCTCTTGCTCTTACATACTGGTTGTGATTCAGCAGCGTAAAATGTGATGACGTGTAACTTTGTTCCTGGTCTCAAGATTTTGATTCGGCCTGCATGTAATACAGTGTTTGAGTGTGCAGAAATTAGAGGAAACAGTTATTGTTATTGCTAACACAAGTTAGCACAACAGTTAGCAAACCCCATTGGATTCCTGAATGGTGTAGAACTCCATGTAGTCGGGTGTGAAATATTCCAGATACGGTACAAGTTCAGACTTCTGGGTAAATGTGGCTTTATACTGAAGATGAATCATCAGTTTCCAACAGCAACAGAGTTGATGTTGAACTGGAGTTTAGGGCCGGTCCCATGACAAATAAAAAGAAAAGCACATTTACCCAGCAGCTGATGAGAAAGGACTGTAACTCAGATAGAAGAGCAGTGAGTATTTACTACACACTTATTCAGGAAATTAGAATATTATTTTTAAAAATTCATTCATTTTAGCAACTCGCCTCACTAAGAAACATAAAAATAAATTACAAGCAGACTCATTTTGCTGTTTTAAAGTGTTTATTTCTGTTAATTGTGATGATTTTTCATCACAATTAAAGCTAATGAAAACATGACATGAAAGGTAACAACAAAAACCAATAGAAAGATCTTTATCAATATAGAGATGTGGGCTTGTTGAGAAGTTTGCTTAATACCTGCTGAAAGGTTGTCATTTCCAATAAAATTTAAGTCTTTATATATATATATATAATTGTAATGGATGTTGCTTGTTGCTGTAGAGTGAAAACAACGACTTGGCCAGAAAAAAAGTGTAAACTCTAAACAGTCTTTCCCACAAACAGAAAACACACTTCAAGTTCTCATCCTTGGACAGTATTACTGATACAAATGAAAAAGTATCAAACAACGTAGACCTAATTACCCCTGCACACCAATAAAACCTCGCTAAACGTCTCCCGTCTCACTTTCCATTCAAATTCATTTGCTTGCCTTGATATACGCGTATAAAAAGTACATTTAAAACCGCTGTTGTCTAAAATGTGCTGAGCACTGAGGATTCTCTCTTTGGCTTCACGCACAGATGCATTCACAGCCTCAAGCGGTTTGTGTCCCATCATCTGGCAACACACAAAGTTAGTTAGGACACTTTTCATTTGGCTGCTGCATTGCGCCAAGCCATCTCGGGGCAGCTTTATGCCGAGCCCCTGGTGCTTGGATGTTCAATGACAGATCCCAGGCGATGTCTTATCTAATCCTGCCGAGCAACAAAGGTGACCAGAAACGCCATTTATCAACCTGCCAAGCTCCAACTGGAAGCTAAACCCACGCTTAGCTCCTGTTAAAGACTTAAGATTCTTCTGGAAACATTGAATTGATCCTGAAGGATTCAGCATTTGGTAAAATACTAATTCATTTTTTTTTTTTTGCACTGGACCTATTCCTAAGAAGGAGAATTACCTGATTGTTTTACCTGCCTTCCACCAGTAACAAAGTAATGCTGATGTTCCAGATTGCATTACCAGGGCCTAAAGCTTGATTATTTTCTTCCAGCAGCAGTGGGATCTAGGAGACGCACTGATGTGTTGACTTGGCAGGTTTTCTAAGAGGCCATGCCACTGTCATGTTACAGAAGTCCCAGAGGAAAACCACTCTTACAGGCTGACATGCATTTCCAGCTGTGACGTAACCCAGTACAGAATTTAACAGATTGGCATGCTTCTAATAATTTCAAAATTATATTACTTATGGCTTAAAATAGGTTCTCATATATGCCAACTTGGCAACCTGCAAAACAGAACATACACATTTTGTTCTGGTCTTCACTTTAGATCATGTTAAGGATTTTCTTAATTGTAATTGGTCTGATGAGAAATCAGTCATAAATCATAGTTCAAGTCTGTCTTAGTTTTTGTGATACCTTTGCATTTTTCTACAAAAGTTAGAGAAATGTTGGTAATAAAAGATAAAGGTTTCTTTACTGTTGTTCCCCAGGCAAATGTTTTCTTGAACAGATGTAGAAAAGATTCTATCCAAACAACTTAAAGGGTTTCCTCCAGTACACTATGAGTCTGGCGGGCTGCCAGGCTGAAGCTTGAACTACAGGCGGCGATGTCACTCTTTCAAATTTACTTTCTTATGCAACTTGCTCAGTGAGGTGACAATCATCCTCCAGCCAGCCAAGCAACCAGCGAAATTCGTGCATGTGAAGTTTTGGGCATGTAGACTTATACAGCAATGTGACGCAAGAAAATTGAAAAATGTTCAACTTGTATTGCTGCCGTCACAATAGTTTATTGGGTTTCACCCTGGGTGGCTAAAACCGTAACCTGTCGTGTCGTGTGTCAAGCTCGTTAAAGTTGATGCATTAAACTAAGCAAGAGCAATCACAGCGTCTGGGATGGCTAATAATTACCTTGTCATATTTTAAAATTTCCTGCCAACTTTTAACAATTTTTTAAAACACAAAAACATATTGTGCCTGTGGTCGGCTCCCCATGCACTCCTCCCACTAAGATTAGCAACTTTTTAGGGGGAAACGCTGAAACTTGAAAAATAAAAAATGTAAGAAAGGCGTTAGTCTCTCCCCGCCTCCTTGGATGTTCTCATCCCATCATAGGCTCTTAATTTAGAGAGTGAGTTTGATGCGGATCTTTGTCTGATATGCATCATCGTGTGAGGAATGCCAACTTTGGACAAATTTTGGATCTGGTTGGATAGAGATGAATTTCTCTGCTGATGCTCGTCCCACACTTAAAGGCGTCTAATCCCAAAGTGATAGTTCATTACAGTCTGTGATTAGACCCTCTCCCGTCACGCCATCAGCAAACTAATAATGTGTGAACGGAGCTCATCAGCGAGCCGAGCACAAAGTGCAGCTTATGAGTAATTTTCTGAGTGCTGCAGTCCTGGAGACGTTCCAGACGTACTTCCAAAACACGAGGTGTAATTAGATCCAATTCAGTTCTTGGACCGCGAGTTTTACCGATGTGAAAGAAACTCATCATTAATCACAGAGGTGCATAGCTTATCGGTTGTCAGTCACATTTTTGTTTGAAATTGCTTCTCATTTTGATTTGATTCTAATTGTAATAGGACATTGTTACAACTTGTGTAATTTTTTTTTGACTCTGTCATTCAAAACCTGCCTGGATTCACATTATTTAACCACCATGCATTTGTATACGGAATTATAAAAATGTCAACGTAAGACCTTTACAATGCTGCCAATGAATGTGATGTTAGATGTTTTTGAGCCTTGTTCATCTTGAAATGCATTTTTATTAGTCTTATTAAAAAATTTTCTCGGTAAATTAGTAATATACCATCCATCCATTCATCCCCACTTGATAATATAAGGTGCTCACAGAACAACAGAAAGATACACATAACAGACAACCATATCTTCTCACACTCAGACATAAGGGCAAATTAGAAAGACAAATTAAGCTAAAAATATGCAGATCTTAGAGTGAAGAAAGAACCTAGAGTACAGAGAGAAACAACCTTGGATCCACCTAAGCTCAATTGTTTTATGATTTGTAACCCTGTACCTACTGCCAAGCATGGTGAAGGCAGCTTCATATAAGGATCTGTTTTTGCTAGTTCATTGCACAAAACAGGTGAAATAATAAACACGGAGGAGGATCTCCAAATTCTTCAACTTTGGATCAACACTCCAAATGTTAAACAACAAGATCTGGGTATTTCATACCATTACCATACAGTTACCATATAAATAACCGTATCATACCATTACTATACCATTATCATAATTCCTACCTCTACCCATTGAAAATGCATGAACTTTGCTTAAAAGTTCATTAAAGGAAGTTAAATTTATCAATTTAAATGAGCTCCTCTGTTCTTAAGAGCAGAAGTGGGAAATATTCATTTCCGATCCATAAAGTTGTTCTCACACGACCTAAAAAAATATATTGTCAATGTGTTTTTTAAATTTTCACCAAAACGTCAATGACTCCACACATTGTGTTCTCAGTGACTCATTTCCTTTGCTTTTTTTCGTGTCTCAGCACAACATGAATTGCTGTTAGACGTCTCTTTCTATAGATTTTAAGGTTTGGCTTTCTCAGTGTAAAAATGCCCCTGCAGCTATTATAAGAAAGAAAGGCTGCAGTTACTGATTAGATAAACATTTTAGTCATGCTAAAATGTTTGTTTCTTTCTTTCTCTCCCCACAGATTCCCTCTGCTGAGTTCTGAGTGGACAGAATTCGGATAGGGTCTCCGTCTGAACTCTGTCTGGTAACGCCCATCCAATGGAAGTAGATATGATTGTTTAACCATTAGTTACCTGGCTGCTGGTTACTTTCTCAAAGCTTATAAAGCATCTCACCCTACCTTGAGATAAATCATCAGTAATAAGTAAAGAGACACTTTAAATTTACATTTAGTGCCAACTCTCCTTGTGCCAAGATGGATGAAGCACCTAACAACAGGACTTCCTTGGTCAAAGGTGCCAAGGACATCGCAAAGGAAGCCAAGAGGCATGCTTCCAAAAATTTCAACAAAGCTGTTGATCGTGCCTCTGACGAATACTCTGCCCAACGCAGCTACAACCGCTTCCACAACGAGGATGAGGACAACTACAATGCGTACAATCAGCCGGATGGCCAATATGGCGACAACGCAGCCAACGACGAGGACGGGGCGTCCAGCGACGCAACTGAGGGCCACGACGATGAAGATGAGATCTACGAAGGCGAGTACCAAGGCGTGCCGGCCTCCAACAATGAAAATCCCCGGGATGGGCAGGTGGCTCTGGGCCTAAAGAGCCTCAAGAGCCAGAAGGAGCTGGAAAACGAGAGGCAGGCCGACGAGGAGGAGCTGGCTCAGCAGTATGAGCTGATCATGCAGGAGTGTGGCCACGGGAGGTTCCAGTGGCAGCTTTTCTTCGTGCTCGGACTGGCGCTCATGTCTGACGGCGTGGAAGTGTTTGTGGTGGGGTTCGTCCTGCCCAGTGCTGAGACGGACATGTGCATCCCCAACTCTGGCGCAGGATGGCTCGGTAAGTGGTCTCTTCACATGATGCTGTATGAATGTGTGAAACCACCGCAAGCCATTCTTCTTTATGTTACTCAGTGGGTTTTTAAACGTCCAGTGTTTTGTAAAATTGACTTTTGCATAATGTTATGATATTATGCATACCTGGAGTGAAATCCTTTAATCTCCCATGGCAAACATTCAGTTGTGCAAAACACTTGGGTAAAATCCACACAACTCCAGAAGGACTTGACTCTTTTAACACCAGACTTAAATTTTTTGACGATATCCCTTTAAATCATGATGTTGCTCATGATGATTTCTGTCTTACAATACTACTACATAGTGACACATGGATAACTAACCACTAACCATTGGTGATGTCACATTCAACATATTCTAGAGATAACATAAGTGCAATAACAAGGCATTTTATTAACATTTTGTGCTTTTCTGCCCCACAGACACTTATTTCTAAATGATTTTCCTCTGAAACTTTTCTGAAACCCACCAAATGTTGTGAAAAGCAGCCCAAATTTTAACATTCTTTTTCTTTTGTTCAACCAAGCATTTTCAAAAGTCAGTGTTGCTGATATGGAAACACTGGCTTTAGCCCTCTAAGAAAAACACGTAAAACGCTAGACTGAAGTTTGTCAAAAACAAAGAAAACAAAGATCATGACTTCAGGAATAATATCTTGTTTTATACAGATGACATCAAAAATTGACACTTTGAGTCCATAATTTGAATAATGTAGAAGCAGTCATGGAGTTGTCATGGCACCAGGTATTTGGATGCACGAGTAGGGGGTGTCATCACTCTGAATGTGTGCCGCTTGTCTTCCTGTTTTCTCACTGATATCAAAAATAACTTCAAGCACAATATTTTTTTCCTTCAGTTTACACTAATATTGGAGTCTTTACACAGACAACAAGACAAACAGTACCGTTTCTGCCGGCGCAGTGTTACAATTTCGAGATTGTTCTGACCGAAGACGGAGGCGAACGCTTCCCTTTGAAGAGCGGGACGGTTTGCTGTTCACCCGGACTGATCCCGTGTTGTGACTCATCTCTCAGTGGGAGCCAGGAGGGAAAGAATAGAAAGAATGAGTCATTTTACCAGCTGGCTTACACACAGCATAAATAATGGATGTGTGTACACGCTCACTTGTGAAGGATAAACCGTACACAATGGACTCAATTGGCGCTTTTATCACCGATCCTGTGAGAAGGTCAGCGACTCGAGAAGCGCTTGATAAGAGCGTCTTCTGTCTGAAAGGAGGAAACAGCAGAACTGATAGATTACATTGAAAGTCGGAGTTTATCTGCAGGAATGTTAGCTTAGAGTCAATGTTTAGCTGGTGTCTAATGTTAGCCTGCAGTTCATCACAGGAAGCACTTTTAAACAATAAGTTGTTCTCGTCCTTTCACAGATCCTGAGGAATTGATGCCAAATTAGTCAATCTTTGTTTCATCAGATCAAAGGATCTTTGCTGATTGTGCTGTAAACTTGACAGTCTTTTTTTTCACTATAAAGACGATAGTGTCTAGTCTTATAGTTCAGATCTAACTATTTCCTCCAACAATTTTTCCATTTCATTCAAACTTCATTTACATCATTTTAACTGAGCTTTACTGCTCCAAACGCTGCCAAAACGCCACTGTGTTCCTCTTTAGAGGTCTGTGTTTAGACAACTGCTAGCACACTTTTTATGTGTAAATAAATCAAAGAGAAAAAAATTATCTAAAACATTTTTTGACCCGTATAAACATTCATCTTGAATTATTGTAAGGGATTATTAGCATTCATTTATAATAATTTTAAGATATGAATAAAATGCCTCTTCCTCATGTTATAATCTAAGTTGAGATACCATCAGATAGCAGATTGTCGTCTTCTTCTTCTTCTCCTGTGTTTCCTCTCCATCACCCTCACAGTATAATCCATTTAATGCTCTCTCAGAGCTTCTCCGGCTCTCATAGCCATGCTGGTGATCTGACGATATGGGCTTGGGTTAATCTCTGCAGCATTGTGCTTTACTGCAGTTTAGCCATGGTAGACTGGCTCACGTACCTCCCTGGAGAAAAAGGGGAGGGAGAGCGAGAGCGCTGCTTTCACTCCCCTCCCCCCCCCTTTTATTTGGTGCTCCACGACATATGGCTCGGATGTGGGTGTTTTCCTGCATCGCTATAGTCTGAACAAAGAGGAAGAGCCAACTTTGTTTGTTTTGTTTTTTTGTTTTTTTTACAGAACTACATGTAATATGGTATTGATTTAAGTGTGCTCTTAACCATAATAGAATATAATAATTTATCTCTGCCTGCCCCCAACAAAAAAATGAATCAGTGGTGCACCAATATGAACATTCGGACCAGTCTCAACAACTGATATTTATTGACATCTATAAAAATATGTTGCATGTTTACGTCCGCTGGAATTATTATCCCCACTTTTATTATCTACTCTCAATAATTAATACATTTGTTTAGCATGAGTCCCGCCTCACACCTTTTGATTTTAGTTGGCCATGCTACGCTAGCTTGAGACGCAAAGCAGCTCGACAAATTTGACTGGCAGCCAATCAGAAAGATAAAACAATAATGTTCGATAAAGCCATAATTTTTCAATAGTGACTGAAAAAGAGATTTGATTAAAAAAAATGTGTTCGATTAACTCTTTATATTTTTGCATTTTTTTCTTCAGGTTTTCTGAGGCCGCTCCTCCGGCGCCCTCCGGTGGCGCCCTCCGGTGGCGCCCCCTGCTTAGGAAATTAATCTGTAGCCATAATCGCTCACTTTTTAAGTAAACCTGGATAAAAGTTACACAACAATCTGAAATCATATTCAATGTATTGCATATGTGTGGCTCAGTACTGCTGTACATGCTATCAATAGTCAGACAGAACTTAGAGGGAGAGAAAACAGTAACTAAACCCCAATGAGGGGAAAAACAAATCAGCAGGTGTTAAAGTAATTAATATCTGAGGACCGTGATTTGCACCTGAGGGGTTTCTCCTCTCTCTCTCACCGCCACTCCTCGTCTGTCTCACCGCCTGCATCAGCCCACCCATCAGTCACACGTGGTCCTCTGGGGTTCCCCTCAGCGCTCGCTTAATGTCTCGAGCGTTCCAGCTGAGAAAGTAAGCGCTCGACTCGCCTGTGACGCAGGCCGTCTGTTTTTCTGTCTGTCTGTCTGCCCGCGCTCTCCTCTCATCCATGTCAGGATGCTGCGTGGCTGCGAGGAGAGAAAAACAGAGCAGAAACTGAGGCGCCGGGAAAGACTCGCGCTTACACATAAGAGCTAATTAAAGTGGAAAAAAGCAGCGCAGGGAGACCACTGAAGTCAGCTTAAGAACCGGAAACAAAAACAGAGCTGTTTAGTGTTAATAAAGTTAACAAATGCACCCCTCCTCTTGCTTTATGAAAATATTAACGTCATCTTTACTCTTTTTACTTGAATAGTAATGCTTTCATGAAGTCCTAGCTATGTGGAAATAAACGGCATCTTTTCGTCTTATTTCTGCTGTTCTTACTCTCACTGGCCTCAGTTAGATTTTTAAAGGGGCAGTATTATGTGTTTTCCATGTGCAATGAAGTAACTACGTTAACTTCACTTGTTGTATATTAAATATGATTTAAGAGAAATTTGACTTTGTAATTTAACACTTTGAAATTGAGCCTCTGTCTCTTTAAAAAACTCCAGCTCTTTCTGAAACTTCAGGAAGTCATCACAACCCTCTATTAACCCTTTAACAGCATTTTTACCAGCATTTCACTGAGAAGTAGCTCCCATAATGTTCTCAGCCGATATGCAGTTTCACCAGGTGTTTGCTAATTGCTGCTGGCTAGTTTGAAGGAGCTGAGTGGAGGAGTAGGAAGGGAAAGGCTCCTCTGTGAGGAAGAAGCTTGTAATCTGCAGCTCCGAGGAGGAACCTCATCCTCGAAGGCGGAGCTAGGTCCAATCAGGCGTCTTGCACAGCTGAATGGTTGTCATGGGAGATTAAAAGATTTCTCAAAAATGCATGAAAGAATCAAAGCAACACTCCATGTGTGCTTTTGATGAGGAAGTAATATATAGCAAGATGTAAAGCTCAAAAAGTTGATTTTACTTAAAACTGTCCCTTTAAAGTGCTGAGGTCACCTGTTTTAATCTACGTGATTTACTTAAACTCTACATTTATGAACGGACTATTGCTTATCCAAATTACCTGGAAAGGTAAACTGCTTTATAGTTGTGATGTACTTTATAAAACAGACATGGTGAAAGTGTTTGCTTAACTGCGTCAAACACGTGATACTGCCACCGCTACACTCTGGTGCTCGAAACTGACCCTTGCAAATATACATAAAAGCTTTCAAGGTCTGACCCCAGTTTGAACCCTAACAGAAAATCACAAATCCAATCTCAGAAGCCTTTTATGCTGCGTCTCAGATGCCCCATCGCTATAACCACCCTGCCGCCCTCCCCCCAACTGCTCCACACACACACACCCATCCCCCCCTCTTTATTACACGTACCAACGCAGCATGAGAGCGGCCATAAAACAAACGAGGTGGCGCTCCGCAGATACCATCTCTTCCCGAACATGCACCCGCGTGTATCTACACAAATCAGAAAGCGCCAGCCATTTTTTTTTTTTTTTTGTGTGCAAAATGCAGCATTTTCAGACGCTCCGTTTGATACCGTATCACACGGCCTCCTCCTCATATCCTGAAGGAGGCTCCTCTGCCGCCGCAGTGCATAGATTCTGTGACTGTCACCTGTAATGAATCACTCCCTCTCGGCGTGCCTGCGCAGCGTGATAAGGCCCCCCTGCTCTCAGTGAATCTGTCCCATCACCAGAGACGCAGCGAGCGCAAAAAGAACAGAAGACCTCCTCTCCCTCACCAGCTTATTTTCTTTGCTGCCTCATCAAACAATCGCATCTCCACTTCCACTAGCATTAGCATTTTTATTAGCACATGACAGAATAAAGTGGACCATTTACAGCCCTGGCAGCTCTCGCCCCTGTCCACGACCACCCTGTGTGGAAAAAAAAAAAAAAGGCTCCAAACTCCTGTGGAGGAGTTGCCGAAAAGAGAAACTACTAATTTATGAACACTTCAGTAGCTGTGTTTCCTTTACAAATGTGCTCAAAACTTTGTCAATGTTCCGCTAATGTCAAAAAAAACACAAGTTTGCAATTTCGACATTCCTGTTAAATAAGAAACGCAATTAAAATCACACTTGAATAAGTTTGTTCACACAATAAGTTGTTAGAAAACAGTCCATGCCATCATAATCCATTCACTTCCTGTCATCTTCTTTGTCTTTTCCACCAATAGCAACATCCGGTTGTTGATGACATGACTCATGAGATGCAAAAAAAGTGTTTCCATTGCACTTCTTCAGCTCAACTTTAAGCGTTTCAGTAACAAATGATGGACATTAGTCAAGTTACACATCAACACATTTCAACAACAAAGCACTTAAGTGATTTACTCCATAATAGCCAGTTATGAAACAAGCAATGAACATCACATTTTGTCAAATGTCATCATCAAAATAATCAAATACATGTCAAATATGTTGATCAGTGTTCCAGATATTACGACTCAAAGCCAAATGGAAACATGGGTTTTTAGTCTAAATTTATAAGAACTCAGTGTTTCAGCTGTTTTGCAGTTTTCTGGAAGTTTGTTCTAGATTTGTGGTGCATAGAAGCTGAAAGCTGGTTCTCCATGTTTGGTTTTGGTGTAGAGAAGACCAGAACCAGAAGACCGGAGTGGTTTGGAAAGTCCTTAATGAAAAGAGTCCTTAAACCTTTCAAAGTGTAATAAATACATAATAAAGTAAAGTTTTAAAAAAGAATTGCCTATTTTTTGTACATTTCTATACTCCAAACATTAGAGTGACAGAAAAGCAAAGAAGGTAAATAATCTTGATGGGGGTTAAATTTTTTCTCACAGCCTTTATTGTAATCTAATAAAATGGCAGAATAATTAAAACCTGGCCAATAAAAATTGAACAGCTGAGTCATAAACTTACGCGTCGTGACCGTGCCGTACAGAAGTTACTGTGACATATTCCTATGTACTTATAATGTGGTTGTAAAGGCTAGTTAAATGAAACCTGATCGTACCATCCTCACACTGCAGAGTTGATCCAAACCCAGACATATCGACTGTCATTAGACTCTGGCAGTGTAATCGCAAAACCCCCAGTGCAGTTAAAACACTGTCTGGGTGATCTACAGCATCGTGGAATGGAGTCACAATGTGGTTCATTTTAGTGCTATGAGCCGAGCTCAACTAATCGATCCTCTGTGTGCCATCAGTGTAGTCTGCTCGGTGTGTGGCTGGGAGCAACTCAGTTTAGTTTTGCTTTAAAAAAGATACCAACATCTCAAATGTTGTAGAGATGACTTCCCACGAGAGGTGGGCGATACAGACTTAAATTTTTATCTCAGTATTTTGGAGTTCTGTTATGATAGCGATAAAAGTGACGATAAGAACTATTTATTACTGCTTTTTTAGGTAACTGTATGGCTGTACCTTAAAGAATGACTGATTTGTGTCACTATGCTGCACATAGTAACTACATTTAACAGTGTTTTCAAATGTATTGCTGCTTATTGATGCTTTCATTGAACAAACAGTGGAGAAAAACAGTAAAACTACCAATGCGGACAGTTTTAGGTGGCTTTAAACATATTTTATTGGAATTTATCATGACAGCAATAAATCAGAATTCCTATTGTGATAAGAAATTTATCACGATAAACGATACGATTCCCACCTGCTTTGCTTCTTTGAGTCTTTGCTTCAGCATTCCCGGTTGTACTGCTCCTGATCAGTTTTATTGTTCGGATTAGTTACCAACTTCACTGCAAAGACACAAAGTCTCACCAATCATTTTTTTATATCTAATATCTAATGCAAATATCTGACAAATAAGTTTTCAGCAAGACAGGAGCTTCTTTTAAGACAACAATTCATTAATTTTGATGAAAAAATACTATTTCTACTGTCAGATTATTTCACTTATTACATGGGAATAATTTCTTGGTATAAGTGAAATAATTTGCCAGTAGAACCAATACTTTCTTAAGTAAATATTTACTTAAAACAAGCTCTTATATCTTCCTGGAAAGTTTACTTGTAAGTTAGTTTTGTTTTATTTCAATTGTACTGAGATATTAGAAACTAGAACATACATTCTTGGTAAGATTTTGTGTTTTTGCAGTGTTAACGTTTCTAAAAGCTGAATATGTTGAGGCTTTAGTAATTTAGTAATTAAAAATATGCCTCTTTGCTCTCTTTCTGCCTCCTCCCCTCTCTGCAGGCAGCATTGTGTATCTGGGCATGATGTTCGGAGCGTTTTTCTGGGGCGGCCTGTCGGACAAGGTGGGCCGCAAACAGTGCCTGCTCATATCCATGTCCGTCAACGGCTTCTTTGCCTTCCTCTCCTCCTTTGTTCAAGGCTACAGTATGTTCCTCCTCTGCCGCATGGTGTCTGGCTTTGGGTGAGTCACTTAACCTTTACCTTTCATTACTTTCCCCGCTCTTCTTCCCTTCATCCTCAGTGGAAATGAGATTCTGAAGGCCCCTGTGAGGATTTTCCCCCTATATGCAGCCTGATCCTTCCTTCCGTTGCTCGTTGCTCTGCCATCTCGTCTTCTTCTTTAAAGAAATCGCACAAAACCGACACGTTTGCAGAAACAAACCACAGACAATAGGTGAACATCTGCAAGCTGTTGTCAGCTCGGCTGCCAGCTTCCTTGATAAATGGTTTGCCGTCCCTTTGCAGTTATCCTTCAGCATGTTCATACAGTAGATGAGCCTTTGGCGTTGATGTGAGCTGATAAGCTGCTGAAGAAACAAATAGATTTGGTTTTAGCGGACTTGAATGGGTTTGCCAGATTGGTTTGGAAATGTTCTGTTCAGTTTATCTATTTATGGACAACAAATATCATCTTAAGGCACTTCAAAAGTTAAACAGGCCATCTTCGTATAGCGTTAGCTTTTTAGCATAATTGCCGAAGTCATATTTTAAAGGGTCAGTATTATGTAAAATCAACTTTTTTGAGATTTACAGCATATAATGTTATTCCCTGATCGAAAACATACATGGAGTCTTGCTTTGATTCTTTCATGCATGTTTGAGAAATCCTTTAATCTCCCATTGCAACCATTCAGCTGTGCAAAACGCCTGGGTTGGACCCAGAACCGCCTTTGAGGACGAAACTCCTCCTCTGAGCTCCAGTTTCCAAGTTGCCCCACTCAGCTCCTTCAGACTAGCCAGCAGCAATTAGCAAACACCTGATGGAACTTTTGAGCTCATTATACATGCTAATTTTCAGTGAAACACTGGTAAAAATGTTGCTAAAGGTTTAATAGAGGAGCCATGTTGTGACTTCCTGAAGGTGGAGTTTCAGAAAGAGCAGGAGTTTTTAAAGAGACAGAGACCCAGTTTCAACGTGTTATATTGCAAAATTTTAAGTCATTGCAAATTTCTTTTAAGTCCTGTTTTTATGACAGCTGAATGTAACATATTTACTTGCTTGTTCCATAAAATCACACCATGGGGCTTGAAAACAGACAATACTGCCCCTTTAAAGTTTACATGCATAAAATATGGAGAAAATCCAATCATATTTTACAAAACATGATATTTAGACTGTTAAGAAGTATCCTGATAGGTTGAGGACATAGACAATTAGGCGGGGGAATGCAGCTGTATAAGGAGATCAATATTACACAGACTCTCAATGAGGCCAAATTATGGCTGAGGCAAATATGCTATGAAGCTAACGGTTTAATAATATGACAACAAGCTAACTCTAAATGTAATCAACACAACACAAGCCATTCATTATTGGTGGATTAAGATCAAGTTAGATAAAATCCAAATCTGTCATAATTACAGCAATGAAGTCAAATTCAACTGTTTACAAAATGCAAAGTGGTAAAAATTTCAAGGAAACCCAGACGACCGCTTTGCTATTGTCTTATTCTACTGAGTTGGGGGAAATAAGTTTGGCTTGAAAGAAAGAAATACATTTTGCTAACTTCAATGAACAACACTTCAGAAGTGGTTTTACAAATCCTGATAAGACTTTAGATTATCTTGTCATGAGACAGTATCTCATTATTACGAGCCATCGCCATGGTAATGAAATCCTAATAAGTAGTGTAGTTAATATGTGACGTTGGAGGCGTTTTGCATCGTTTGGATCTGTGGTGGCCTTTTTCTGGAGCCAGGGACGTGGCTGGAAACGCTGAGGTGTGGCATTTTGGAGGGTGTTGTCTCCAGTTTAACTGGATGCAGCTTGTTTCATTAAGCTTTTCCGTACCTCATTAACTTCGATTCCATAAACCGCCTCAGCAAAACAGGAGGGAAGACGGGACTTAAACAGCCAGATGGAGAAAAAAAAAGGAACCACAGATTATGTCTGTGAAATCTTTGTAATTAGGCTGAAATGAGGGAACAAATTGTCTCTAAAGAATTAACCGACAAATCTGAGTAATAGTCGGAGAAGTCCATGTTTGCCAAAACCTGCTTTGACATCCATCCATCCCTCCAGACCAGGCCCGGCACCTTCAGATGATTCAGCACGTGTAATATTCATATCTATGTCTGGAAGAATGTGAAAAAATGTGACTGTTTCCACTTCCCTCACGCGAATTAACTTTCACTGCAAGGATGCAGTAGAAACGACACAGTTGTTTGCTCAAGCGAGCTGAAGTATAACAGCTGGTTGTAAAGCCCAGATCAGGCCATAAAGGTGCAAACTGGCCGCAGCACAGTGCACTAACACAAGGTTTAGGCTGTTGGAAAAGTATTTAAAATTTGACACTTTTTTGTCAAAAAAATAAATGGAACTCAGTTGAGCGGATAGAAGCCAACAAGGGAGAGAAATGTCCCCGGCTACAGACTCACAACACTTTAAAAAAAAAAAAAAACACCAGCACCAATAGGACCTTCTTCCACATTTCATCATGTTACAACTACAAACTTCCTTGTACTTCTTGACACGTTAGAAAGTACATGTGAAAATGTACATGTTCTTTTTTATGATTAAGGGTCATAATTGATAATTATGACACTTAGTAGTGCATAATCGTGAAGTGAAAGAAGGACGACACAGAACAATGTGTTCGAAGGTCTGGAATACGTATTTATTCACCTCCATTCGCTCTTATGTCCCTACATAAAATCCAGTCCAGCCAGTTGCCAGCAGAAGCCACCCAGTCAGTACACACAGTCCAGCTGCGTGTAATTTCATCTCGGCGTATGTCCAACTTTGAAGTCAAAGTCTGAGGTTTGTTGGAGAACAAAAATTATCATGAAAAGAACAGCAGATAAGTCAGAGAAAGTTAAGCAATAAAACATCATCTTAAGTATTGGACAACTAACAGAGCAGTGTTCAGTTTGTTACCTGAGAATGGATAAAACATGTTACATTTGCAGCATGCCAGCTACCCTTTATCTTCACTTTATTCGACTTTATTCTCTCAATACTACGACTTTGTTCTTATAATATTATGACTTTATTCCTGTACTTTTTAATTTGTTAAATTTTTCTTGGTGTGCCCTTAATGCTCCACCATAGGCTGACGTGCAGATGAAAACCAACTAAACTGATCCCAGTTTTTCATTAAGTTGATACTAGCTGTGTTCCCTTTGATAATATAATTGCACAAATTGGCATCGTGAAAATAAATTTGCTTAATGGAAACACGGCAATTTTGTAAAAACTGTTTTTGCGCTAAGATTAGGTCGTTTCTCTTCAGTACTGAAATTGGGTTGTTTCTCAAAACTGAGACAGAGACACTTTTTTCGCATCAAATGAGCCACGTGATTAGCAGCTGCATTTTACAACTAGTGGAAACGACTGAACAGATGACAGGAAGTAGCAGGAGGAAGATGGTGCAGCATGTTTTAATGACTTATCGCTTGAACAAACCTTTTCGCGTGTGATTTTAATTGTGTTTCTAATTTAATGGAAACACCGCGATTGCAAAATTATGTTTTTTGGCATTAGTGCAACAACAAAGTTTTGCGCAAATTTGGAACAGAAACGCAGCTAGTGTTAGAGACGAACGCTGAGTGAAAGCTCATGATGCACAGTGATCATCATACATCTCGTCTAAGATGAAATAACATATTTGAAACATCTGAAGCATGTGATACAATGACTTTGCAGGATTGGCGGCGCGGTGCCCATCGTATTCTCGTACTTTGCGGAGGTCTTGGCCAGGGAGAAGCGAGGCGAGCACCTGAGCTGGCTCTGCATGTTCTGGATGATCGGAGGGATTTACGCCTCAGCCATGGCCTGGGCCATCATCCCACACTACGGTGAGTGTCAGCTCTCTGTAACCTGATGTGCCAGGACTATTGAAGATGCGTACATTGAATGTAGAGCTGGACTATATAGCTGAAAAACGCATCACGATATAAGCGTTTCATATCGGTCAATATAGATAATTAGAGATTAGATTTTTGTTTTAAATATCTGAAATATCTGGTGGTGTGACCTGTATTATGTTTAAGCAGTTTTGAGGCATGGTGACAAAACCAGAAACTTCTGCTGCGCAAGTTATTCAACACTTTGTTGCTAGATAACCAAAGAGCAAGTGAGTTAGTCAGTGTCGCCAACCTGGCTTAGCTAATCGTGAGAGGTTGAGCGGTTAAAGTCTTTTCTCTACCTATATATCTCCCAGAATGCCGTGCGGTTCTGGCTTGGAGTTCAGTGAAATTATACATATTTTTTTTTTTATTTTTTTATTAGGGATGTTTAGACTTTTGAGAGCCACTGTTTATTAAAATGCTTGTGGTTCCTTCCTCGACTTCAACTGAAGTGAAGAAGCAGAGTGTAAAAGTTCGAGTAAGACGAACACACAAGCGAGCAGCATCATTCTCTGTCTGTTGTGTAGCATCCCCTTGGGTCTCCATCCTACACTGTAGAGATCTTTTACGCCATAATAAAAATCCATTACACTAACCAAGTGTGAGGGGTGGAGGTAAAACTGTGAATGACTTTTTATAGATCTGCAAATGGGTGAAATACCTTGAGCAAAATAAGACTGCATTAGTTAAGAATCAAGAGACAGAGAGAAGCTGGACTGTTGGATAAGAGAGCCAGCATTGCTCAAGCCTGCAGGAATAATTTAGGACATAATGAAATGTTAATGATATTCCTAATGACTAGGATACACACACAAAAAAAAAAAAACAGCTGAATGGGTTTTAATGTCAGTCTGAAGTCCATACATTATTATACGACACATAATATGTGGAGGGCATTGCATATCATTTCTCATTTGCAGGGATTATTTACAAAGCAGGCGGCCTTCAGGGAGCAAACAGATAGCAGGTGGCTGTGTAGGTGGAGCAGCAGTAGACATGAAACGTACACTGACTTGCAAAAATATTCAGACCTTGACTTTTTAAAAGGGGCAAAATGATGTAAAATCCAACTTTACATCATGTTATAATGTTGTTCTCTCATCAAAAACATACTTGGAGTGTTACTTTGATTCTTTCATGCATCTGTGAGAAATCCTTTCATCTCCCATGGCGGCCATTCAGGCTGGACCTGGGTGGATCTAGCTCTGCCTTCAAGGACGAAGCTCCTCCTCGAAGCTGCAGTTTCTAAGCTTCAAAGTAACCCTCGCCCACTCAGCTCCTTCAGACTAGCCAGCAGCAATTAGCAATCACCTGGTGGAACTGCTGAGCTCATTATAGGAGCTACTTCTGGGTGAAACGCTGGTAAAAATGTTGTTGAAGGGTTAATAGAGGAGCCATGTGGTGATGACTTCCTGAAAGTGGAGCTTCAGAAAGAGCAGGAGTTTCTTAAAGAGACAGAGACCCAATTTCAAGGTGTCAAATTACAAAGTAACATTTCTTTTAAGTCATATTTTACATATACAGCATTTTTTAACAACTGAAGTTAACAGACTTTCTGTGTTTTAAAAAAAGGAAGTATGCCCATGATTTTTTTAAATGTTTGGATTTTAATTAGCTGAATCTGAAGGTTTGATCACAGGAAAATGTGAAAAAGACATTTTTTCCAAGGGCTTCGACATTTGTTATTGTACATTAAGTTAAGAAAAAAACATGTGGAACACATAAGTATCATTCAGGTACTGTGAAATCTTCAGTTAGAGGAAAATGTTTAATGTCATTTATGCCTAATCAATATTTGTTACATTGATTTCACTGAGATTTACGAAGCAGAAGCAAAAAAACCCAAAAAAACAAAAAAACATTTTATTTCTTAGGTGTTTGTTGCTGCAGGGATACGGATGAGGTGTGCGTCGGCTGATCAGAGCCAAACGAGCAAAATAAAATCAATCCGGTGCGGAGAGCTGGAAATCAGGGAAAAGGAGCAAAGAAAAAAAGATTAGGAGGATGAGAGCTGTAGCGTGTTCCTGATTTATGTGGCCTGTGTCAGAGATAATCGAAAGGTGAGGGTATACTGCAGAGGACTGGAGGGACGTAAAGAGAAAACAAAAGAGAGAGAGGGTGTAAAAGGAGAGGAGGGGAAAGTGATGCATGAGGAGGAGTCTTTTCTGTTTTCAGGGCTGCGTTGATAGGATATAATGAACTGTGTTCCTGGATCCTCGCCAGCAGCACGCTGACTCTGCTGGGACTATTATATGGAAGCGTGACTCTATAGGTGTATTGACACCGCCGTGATTAAGCACTTTCAGTGGGAAGTGTTAAGTAAAAAACGTCTCAGGAAGTTTTTTTGGAGGGCTAAAACAATGCCTGAAGACAATGTTACATAAAAATGGCTCAAAGAGTCGATGGCAGGTTCTTTTTGCCGCTAGGTGATCTGTTTTCTACCATAAAGCCAGTTAACTCTAACATCAGCAATACATGGTAAGATCAATGGGAAAAAAAAAAAAAACAGAGCGAATACAGTTTTACCCAACACTCGCATGCATTCGCTTTGACCCACGTTGGGAATGTTTTGTGCCAATAATTTCAAGGAATTTCCTCACATCTACTCAGTTTCCTCTGAAAGGAGTGCGATTTCAAATAATCTTTCTAATTTTGTTGAATCAGTGTGATCATTTTCAGCAGTTCTGATCCCTGCTTGAACACACCAGCTAATTCAAACAGGGACCTGAACTGCAACTGGAATAAGAGTTTATTACACTGGTTATAGAATATAAAACTAAACTGAGTCATAATTGAGATTTTTATTTTTCAATATTTTATTTTTTAAAATTTATTTAAAAAAATATTTGCTAAAGTACTTAATAAGAGAAATAAAGTGCTACAGTAAATAGCACTGAAAATTTTTAGAAAAGGTTCTGGTGAGCACATGTAGTAACAAACACGTAGGCTATGTGTCTGTCTTAGCTTACAGATAAAAGCTACATTAGCTATGCTAATTTTGCTAGTTTGGCAATTTCTACAGTAAATAGCACTGAAATTGAGTAAAGTACTCAAAAATTGTCAGAGCTAGTTAAAGCTCGTGGCTTATTATTGTCATAGAAACTTCATAGCAACTGCCTATCAAGATGGCTGTCGGCTACAAAGCTCCTGGAAGTGTAATGTCATATGAGGCTATATAGCATCATTTTTAACACAAGTGTCATCTCCAGGGTCTTTGTAAGATGTTTTATTTTCTCTTGTCTGTGTCAACATACACACACATACCAACATCTCTACAATCCTCATTTTTGTCAATCTTCAAACGAGAACCAGAACCAAAAAAATCTGAACCAGGTTCCCTGGTGTTTTTGGCTGAGTAAATATAAAAAAGGTACAGACGCACGTAAAGATGAAATGTTTACTTTAGCTGTAACTCTGCGCCATTTAACCAAACATACAGGCTTTGTTTAAAAGCACACTAGCTTTATTTGCGTGAGTGATGGCGGGAATGCCGAGAGCGGCAGCTGATGGAGGTCAATTGATCAGACGCCAGTGTTTTAACACATTCTTTTTTTTTTTTTTCTCCAAGATGCAGTGACGTGTGGGTAATAGGTTCCGCCGCAGTGCTCGCTGCATTGACTAGTGGACAAAGGCCAAATAGTATGCGAGTAAGTTCGAGAGAAAAAGAGAGGGAGAGAGAGAGAACCACTTTGTCTTTTTTGTTTTTTTCTTTTATTATGTTGAAATTCACAGGAAACAAAAAGGACAGGCCGATTTCAAGAAGAAAACATTAAATATTCAGCGTTTAAGGTTGTTTTTTTTTCTGCCATTTCTCTGATGAACACCGCAATGATTAGAAATTAATCTCATAACGTGAACAATGACCAAGGACAGTGTGTGTGTGTGTGTGTGTGTGTGTGTGTGTGTGCGCGCGCGCATGTGTGCTTTAGCTACATCACTTCCTGTAAAGACGGGGACATAAATCTTGCTGAGTTTCGGAATCAGTCAGCCGTTCCCTCCAGTCCATTATAGCTATAATTCCCCTAATGAGGTTTGTACTCTTACAAGCTACAGCAGCCGTCGAGGCCGCGCGTGCACACCGATACGTTTCACTTATATCGCCTACATGTTTCTGTGCTGCAGCTATTTTGGTGATGTACAGGTGGATTAAATCCAGACAGAGTTATTTTAAAAGAAAAAAACTCGATGTGGCGTCCAGAGCGTTGGAGGTGGAGGACCCGGAGTCTCCCTGAGTCGGGTTCCATCATCAAGGTCACTTTAAAAGATGCACTGTAAAACTTAATCTGTTTTCCTTACTTGAAATTGTTGTTAATGTTAAATTAACTTGTGCAATTTTAGTGAGCATAACTTCATAAATCTGAGTATGTTATTACTTAGAAGGCACCTTTTTTATGGAAATAAACTCTGAAGCTTTCTGAAGGCACTTTAAAAAACAAAAAAACAACAACTGGAAACTGTATATATATATATATATATATATATATATATATATATATATATATATATATATATATATATATATATGTATATATGTATATATATATATATATATATATATATATATATATATATATTTTTGTGAGACAGATTT
>NW_015113119.1:471601-501399 GCF_001443285.1 Poecilia latipinna | reverse complement strand
ATAATTACTTGATTGAAACAGTTTCTTGCTCCTGCTTTTTGTTTGTGTCTCTACTTAAACTTTAACAGGATATAAAAAGTGTGATATTTTGTTTACTTTTCAGTGAGCAAGGCTACACCCTCAGGCAGAACGGTAATTAAAAATGAAAATACAACTCACTCATGGTGCAGTTTTATGCAACTGTAAATGCTAAAAAAAAAACAACTAGTCAATAGGAGCTGCTCTGCTTTCAGCATAGATGAAGCTTTGGAGTTGACCTTTTTGCCTTAAACATCTTAAAACACTTTTTTGTGACATATAAAAAAGTGGTTTAATTAGTTCTGCTGTTGGCGGCACAATGCCTTGTGGGATACCTTCCTGGCCAATCCTCACTGTCACATAAACTAAAATAAGTACTTCTTTAAAACATTTTTACCCCAAAAGCTTCTCAACTTATTTAAATCAAGTGATTTTTACAGCTACGTGAAAAAAAGAAAGAAGTTGAATCCAGTTTATTTATTTGATTAAAGCCAACATTGTAATTCATTGCAACCCAAAAATTCACTGGACTTTGACAAAAGTCAAGTTATACTCACTCATCTTTTTCAATTAAATCCAATGTTTTGATTTACAGTGTACTTGGTCCTTGTGGTCTTTTCTCACTCGATGAGCAGTTTAAACATTTATACGCGTTCACATCGGGGTACCCGCCGTCATTTAAGGATAAATATTACAGTGAACTAATTTTTTTTCCTTTTAATTATTTTATTTTTCAATTTTAAAAGTTTATGTCCATGGATCTATAGGTTAGAATAAATAGGACAGAATTGTGATTGTGATGAAATTGACTGAAGCAGATGATTCATTTCTGCATTTATTTCTCTTTGTGAGTCCTGCTAGGAGTACTGGACATACTGAACCCCTTTTTTTTTTTTTTTTTGTCCCACATGACAATGTGGTGGGTCTGTTTCGAACACAGGCCTTAGTGAACACCATCCATTTCTGAACACCCTTGTCCCTCAGTGGGGTCGGGAGGGGTGCTGGTGCCTATCTCCAGCTAACGTTCCGGGAGAGAGGCGGGGTACATCCTGGACAGGTCGCCAGTCTGTCGCAGCTTAGTGAACACCTGAGTTAAAAATATTGCAACCCTTGAGTTGCTGCTGCCAACTCAAGGGTTCAGTTCTGTCGAGATTGAACTGGGCAGATGTTGCTGACCAGAGAGCTGAACTGATTTCCTTGGTGAGTTCGTCTGCTGCTTGGGCGTCAAGAGGAGTGACGTGTGCCGCTTCTCTCCAAACCTCATCCATATTCTCTAGAAAAGAAAAATGCTAAATCATTCTATTGTTTACTGATTTTATTCATGTGTACATGATAAAACAATGAATTACTCGCTAATACCAATGGATATTCTATTAATTTATCAAAGTTTGTTGTGAATTGTGGATCATTAGACGATGGCCTTCGTCTCCTGGGTGCAGAATATGTTTGGGAAAATGACAAACTGAACTTAGAGACATTTTGTTCTGATCTCGTCTTACAAAAATCTACATGGTATATATGATAAAAATAGAAAATTACACAAACCGTTCTTCATCAAGCTGTTCTTAATACAACTTAGGCTTCTTATTTTAATATTTTTTTATGTGTGCGTCCTTTGCATGAATTCCAAATGGGTTTTGTGGAGAACTAACATGCGTGTTATGTACAGGACTTGCAGGACATGAAGGCGCTTTTCCCGACTTGCTGAAAAAGTTTCAAATTCCCTAAAGTTTACTGCCTGTTTTCCTAAAATTATGTTTTGAAATGTCTTCTACATGCTTATTTAAAGTTAATTTATTGATTTGCTCGGTGCAACATGGCGTCATGGTAACAAAGTATCTCTATTCTTACAAAAAATAACCTTGATAAAGTTAAATAACACATTCATGTTCATGTGTAATTTATGTTGAATGGATATTTTTATAAGTTACTTTCACTGACGCATATATGCATGAAAAACCAGATTAAAACAGAAAAAATGATTAATATATTTTTTTTCCAACTGCTTATACATTATGTATTTTGAGGAGTCACATGCGGCTCCACAGCATCAAAATCACTGGTTTGTTAGTTTGTGCAAACAGCTGGAATAATCACTTCCAAAACTAACAACAACAGATTGATAAAACATCTGCATCAGGCCCGACGGTGTGACCCTATGGAGAAAAATAAAGACTAAATGTGCTGAATGTCTGCATGGACACAAAGAAAGTTGCTGACTTGAAGGTGAATTCATCTGAGGATGCTTCAGAAAACATCTGTCTGTTTAGGATTCACGTTAAAATTTGCAACATTTAAAAGAAATAAATGCTGTAATGCTTGTTTTTTTTCTGATATCAATTTTGCTCTCCAATGACATTCTGCACATGCGTGGCTCTGTGTGCAGGGTGGAGTTTCAGCATGGGGTCAGCCTACCAGTTCCACAGCTGGAGAGTGTTTGTGGTGGTCTGTGCGCTGCCGTGCGTCTCGGCGGTGGTCGCTCTCACTTTCATGCCCGAGAGCCCCCGCTTCTTCCTGGAGGTAAAACTCACCCAATACTGTTCTAATAGCAGCACTGACATTTTGGCCAAAAACAACCAATCAGAGCCAGAAGGAGGGTCTTAGCGTTGTCAATCAACAGCGCTAATATCTGTTGATTGACAGGTCTTAGCGCTGTCAGTGTGCGCTGCTCAGTGTGCCAACAGCAGAGAAACAACTTATCGTTTTACAAAAGCTATTTAACCGCCGACATCAGTGGCCACGGTCACTAGCCTTAGCATTCAGAGTATGTGTGCTTCACCTGCTAAATGTGTCCGTCTCCCAGACGGGGAAACACGACGAGGCCTGGATGGTTCTCAAACACATCCACGACACCAACATGCGGGCCCGAGGAGAGCCTGAGAGAGTCTTCACCGTAAGCATGCTCACCATCCCCGACCACTTAGCGTCTGCTGTAGCGCTCAGCGGCTGACAGATGGGTGTCGCCCCCTGCAGGTGAACAGGATAAAAATCCCCAAACAGCTGGACGAGCTGGTGGAGATGCAGAACGAGTCGGCCAACCCGGTGCTTAAGGTCCTCTGCAAGATCAAGGCTGAGCTCAGAGGGGTATGAAGCTGTTTTTTTTTTTTTTTTTTTTCTTTATCTGGGTCTTTTTTAACTTTTTGGATGTGGCTGATGTTAACTTTTTTTTTTTTTTTTCCCCTGGCAGATCTGGCTGACGTTTATGAGATGCTTCAGCTACCCAGTGAAAGAAAACACCATGAAGCTGGCAGCAGTCTGGTTCACTTTGTCATTTGGGTAGGAAACGATCTCCTCCGGTTTTCCTTTCACAGTCTCTGTGTTTTTATTGCTTTGATCATGTTTAATGATGCTATCCACGGCCCTGGGGTTGACACTTAACTGTTAACAGTTTGTGTGAAGAACTTTGCTCTAAGGTAGTGAGTGCATCACTCATACGCTGACCATGGATGCTGATAAGTAATTTTATACAGAATTTGCCTTTTTCTTTTCTGGTCTGTTTACCCACATGCTGTTATTCCCAACACTAAAGAAAGTCATGTAGCTATTTGTTAAGACAATCAACAAATCCATAAAATCAACTTTTAAAAATCTGGAGCCTGTAGGTACGTTGCACGTCGTTGTCTACACAAACTTTTGTGCATGCGCACAACGCTGGAGGGCAAAGAGATGATTCTGTTACTTGCTGCTGCGGTAAAACAATTCTGTTAACAAAACAAAACTCCAAAGATGTAGGTGTTGTTAATTTAGAGCCGTGCGCCGTTGCAGGTTTTACGGGCTGTCGGTGTGGTTCCCGGACGTCATCAAACACCTTCAGGCTGACGAGTACGCCTCCAGAGTGAAGATCCATCACAACGAGCGCATTGAAGACTTCACCTTCAACTTCACACTGGAGAACCAGATCCACAGGAACGGAGTCTTTATGAACGACAGGTACAGCTAAGACACGGCCTCATGCACAGACACCGGACTGCCCACAGCGTTTGGCCTTTGGTGGAATTACATCAGTGGTGTCCAAACCTTCTGCACCATGGGACAAAATCAACAAATTTAAAGCCCTCAGGGGCCAAAATGTATCTATTTATCTATGTTCAGTTAAAAATGCAAATTCATTTCTGTTGGAACTTCTTTTGGGGGTTTTTCAACCTGCTCAGCAACAAATTAATTAATTTTTAACTGAAAAGGCCAGAAAAAGAATCTGTGTTGTACAGTTTCCTAACTTGTTGGTCAACATATAAATGTTTAGTTTATTCCCTGCAACAACAATGAAAACCCTTAACAGTATGTAGTTCATTTTGGATATTGGGTGTGATTCAGTCTGTTTCTTCATTAAAAAAAAAAGGCAAAGCAAAAAGAAAAAAAAATACTTGGCCAATAAAACAAAAACACCTTCTGTTTAAGATATAAATTTGTCATTTTAAAGCAAAGAGCATTAATATGTGCTATTTGATTAAAATTAATTTGCTATAGAAAATGTGGGTAATGTTAATTCCTTCATGGAGCAAAGTGTCAATCACTAAACAGCTCCAATCTTACCTAACCGAGTGCAATGTCACGCTTTGGTTGCATTAGAGTAAAGCATGCTGCTCCTTTACTCTAGAATCTGTAGATCTATAGATGAACCCAATAGAACCACGAGCGACGGATAATATCTTCCGTTTCTTGCCGTATTCCCATGTGAGATCTCCGCGGCATTGACTGAAAGTCCTGAGTTTACAGTCCAACTTTGGTGAATTCCTGGTTTTCCAGACAGAAAAATAAAAGCAGCCGCAGCGAAGCGCACTGCGCCGTCGTTAAAGGTGCTCGTCCAGAAGTGGGACAGCAGCGCTATTTGTCATTTTCTCGAACGTCCACAACAGGTAATATTAATCCTGCCTCCTTTATCTTCCCCAAACACCAGGAAATTAAAAGCCTTATCACACACCCGGTCCATTTCTCTGCCCTCTTCCCTCTCTCTTTCTCTCTCTCTCACACACACACACACACACACACACACACACACACACACACACACACACCTGAACACAAGGTTCATTTACACAAAGGCCAGAGTGGAGGTGATACTGCAGGGTAAATCCGCACCAACACAACCATGGTGGGGAACGCTGCATGCAACAGATTGTATTATTAAATAATTAAAAGCTTTTAAATATTGACTTATTTAAAAAGTTCAATGCATATTAACGGATATAGAATATTGTAAATATACCAGATTTAGCAAAATGCTAATTTACCTTCATTATTAGTTAAAAAAAACCCATAAAATACAGACATTTATATGATTTCATACATAAAAATAAGGAAAACAGTTGCAACAAATAAAAACTGTATATAGACTGGAAAATCTGCTTCAAGAAGAAATGACAAAATGATTTTTTAAAAATCCTAATACATCAAAAATCCTAATACATTAAAAAAGATTTAAAGACGTACTAAATAAAGAATTAAGGTACAAATTCTGTTTTAGTAGAAACAATGCCTGAAATATTAAACATACAGTTAAATCACTGAAAACATGAAACTTACATGTAGTCAAAAAAAATAACTTAGGCAATTTTTTTTTTTAGGAAGTTGACAACATGGAGTTCATCTCCAGTGTTTTATCAAATTATTCACATCTCTTGGATCTTTATGCATTTTTCAAGCTTTAATTCATTTACATTTTTTTTGTAAAGTTTTTTCTTGATGCATTTGATGTTTTGTGGTTGTTGCTTCACAAAACGTGGGGAAGTTAAAGGAGTAGGAAAAACTCCTGCAGTGCATTGTGCTGGAGTTTCTGTTCTCAGTTAGCATCACAACAAGCTATGCTATCTCTGAGTCACGGGCTAAAGTCGATCGATGAGTTGGGAGAAAAACTGTTTCTGTGGAGCGATGGAGGAACATGAAGACAACGTGTTCAATGTGGAGCCTTTAAAGAAATGCTTGTACTGGAGAAATGCTGCTATCTGTTGTTCTGGTTCCACTGACAAGTCACGATGCGGTTTTCTGCACCTGCAGCAGAAGAGACAGCAGAGAGTGAAACATAGATTAAAGGTGAAGTTAAAAGTCCAACTTTCACTGGGAAGCCTCCACGCAGATTGTGTTCTGGAAATGATTGTTTTTATGCAGTTTATCAAAAGGCAAAACATGTTTCTCATCTTCACAAACATGAACTCACCTTTAAGTTTCAGTTCCTTGTCCAACAAAAACGTACAGCAACTGAAATGTCTCTTCAATTTTGGATATTTTAAAACACCTTCCAGTTCCCGGGTATTAGTCTTTGAGAGGATGAATTTACATTATTATGCCATTATCAATATATTACTTGAAAATGGTCTCAAAATAATATTATAATTGCCGGGGCAATATATCGTCCAGCAAAATTTGTTATCATAACTTTCAATTTCAAATTCAAAAATACTTTATTGATCCCAAAGGGAAATCAAATAGTAACTTTCAGTCTAGATGTCTAAAAAGTAAGCTTTTAGAAATCCAATACTCCAACTACACAGAAGCGATTTATTCAGAACTCCGTGTTTGATGTCTGTGCATTTAGCAAAAAAAAGCAACTCTGCATTTCGGTGATACAAGTGAGACACCAACACGCTTCTTTTCAAGGGGAAATAATTCTGTATCAGCACCGGCTGGCATCTGGAGAATGTTAGATACCTCTTTTTTTCTTTCTTTTACTCCTGCTTTAATGGATTTTACTGTTTTTTTTCTGTCTCTTCGCAGGTTTCTCAACATGAAGTTCAAGGCGGTGACATTTATAGACTCGTCTTTTATCAACTGCTATTTTGAGGATGTTTCCTCAGTGGGATCCTCCTTCAAAAACTGCACCTTTGTGGACTCTTTCTTTTACAACACGGGTGAGGCTGTAACTCTTTAAAGTGCTCAACTGAGATGTTTAACCTTTCTCTTAGGGAAAGCTGTATTTGGCATGTTGGATTCGTTTTTTTTCTCAGGGAGGTCAGATTGGAGTTTAATATTTATTGTCGCAATAAGCAATAAATCTATTTATTGCATGATAAATTAAAGCGAACCCAATAATTTCTATTTGCATAATTCATCGTTTTTTTCTTTTCTTTTTTTCTATCAAAATTGGATGACAAACGTCTTCAGTCTCAATGAGCCCTTTTATTTTTTGAAGGACAATTTTGTTTCCATAGATTTCATAATTCATTTTACTTGTTTCTGTTGTTTTGTTTATTTATTTTGGATATTTAAAATGTCTTCCAGTTTCAGTGTTAAATGTTTGTTATAATTTTAACTTTATTGATCTTTGCAAATGATCAATAATTATTGCATTATTTTGCCATTGCCATTACATTACTTGAAAAAGGTCTCAAAACAGCAATATTGTCATTTATGGCAATAACTCCTTGGACAATTTATCGTCTAGCAAAGTATCGTGACAGGCCCATCAGTATCTTCTCCTTCAGGGAGTCATGAAAGCAGCATAAACATAAACTAAAACATTGCAGAGTGAAAACATCATCAAAAGATGGAAAAACAAGAAAGAAACCAAACCATCCCAAATCAAATTCCAGACAATACAGACTAATTTTAGCCTCTTTTGTATAACCTTTGCTTGTTTCATCAAGACACCGCTCATTGTTTACAGACAACAGATGGAAAACAACCTTCTGGCCAATTCTGGCCGTGAATTAATGTGCATTGTCCCTACCAAAATAAATGAAATTAAAATTATGACACCTTTTTGTGTTATAGTTCTAGATTTTGAAATTTTCCTTTATTTTGGGTGTTGCGATGCAGTTAGTTAGCGTGGGGTGCAGCGTCCTGTCGCACTTAGCACATGCATGTAAACGGTTGTTTACAAAGTTTGACAAAGACTGGCCTTAGAGTTATTAGTTAATCAATTGGAATTCATTGTAATATAAGTCGATTAATCGTTTGCATACCTTGTACTTTTGTCTCAAAGTCGCAACAGAAATTACACATCCCTGTTAATTCATCACTTAAATTGCATGAAAGTAACCAAAATAAAAGTCAAAAGTGAATTTTTTTCTCCGTTATTTGAGGTTCTGCCTAGTCATTTAGAAACACACACACACAAAAAAAAACTCCGAACTTGAAGCAAAAGGAAAGCAGCAGAGGCATGAAATGATCTGAGAGAAGCGGAGCTGAATCAGACCTTGTGGGAGCAGCATGCTGGAAAAACAGTTCCCTCCAGCACTCTGTGAAAGCGCTGAACATGGAAACAGTGAGGCCATGTCAAGTTTGCCGGTAAAGCCCTCTGGGAAATGAAGTCTCATTGCTCCCAGCAATATGTCTGGAAAAATGGTGAAGAAAAAAAAGACGAAATGAGGAGAGACGGGTTAAGAACGGATGGGAGGACGGTGTGTGTGCATGTGTGTGTGTTTGGTGAGAAGCCGGAACGTTTTCTCAGCACAGCAGCTGCTGAATTATAATGATGAGCAATTTTGCAGCAGGCAGGTTTGTTTCACTTCTTATTATGAGAGGGAAAACACCAACACATTACGGATGGTCTATAAGGTTCCCTATATTCTGTGTTTTCTATGAAATTAGGGAATTTTTTACTGAGTTTAGTTTTAAAAATGGTTTATTTAAAAAAAAAAAGAAAGAAATGGAAGGTCTTAGTTGGCCTTAGTTGCCTCAGAAACTCACACGTATAAAATGTGCGCCTTTAATATACCGTTAAGCTTGGTGGAAATGCATTTTTTCTGGACTCAATGCCAGAAGTTCATGTTGATTTTAATCAATGAACCTTTTAGCTGAACATTTCTGCTGCTTTCTACAGACATAGATGATGCCAAGCTGACAAATTCAAGAGTGATCAACAGCTCCTTCCACCACAACAAGACCGGCTGCCAGATGACGTTTGACGATGATTACAGCGCCTACTGGGTCTACTTCGTCAACTTCCTGGGAACGCTGGCCGTGTTGCCTGGGAACATCGTTTCTGCTCTTCTCATGGACAAGATAGGACGCCTCAGCATGTTAGGTAGGTCCAGGATCTGCTCTGACCTTTGTGCAAAAATGACCCATTGGTCTCTGGACGCCAGCCTAGGCGTCTGTAATGGCCCCCAGTGCCACAATGTGGGCCATTTGTAAAGGATGTTCTATATGCGGTCCTCCAGGAGGCTCCATGGTGCTGTCGGGGATCAGCTGCTTTTTCCTTTGGTTCGGCACGTCTGAGTCCATGATGATCTTCATGCTCTGTCTCTACAATGGTCTCAGTATCTCTGCGTGGAACTCCCTGGATGTAGTCACCACTGAGTTGTACCCTACAGACAGGAGGTGAGTTACACGACTCAATTAAATTTGGTAGTACGACTTGATGAATGAGTGTCAGGCCTTGTTTAGTATATTTTAAGTACAAGTGGTTCACTTACTGACAGCAGCATATCAAAAATGACAATATGAAAGGCATAAAAAAGAGAAAATGTGAGAAAAATCAACAAATCTGCACACTGACCATTAAACTGGGGCAGCGTTGGGCCATATCTGTTCACCAGCTAGTGTCACAATAGGACAGGAAAACTGAGGAGAATGAGTTGTTGACCGATTGCTGGCTGATTATTGAACAGATTGTCTCAGTTATAACACATGATAATCAAAGCACTTGTTTCATAACCTGTGGTTGAAGGAACGTAAAAGGCTGTTCTGGTCCATTACAGTGGAAGATGGAGACTGGCGTAAGCACTGATGTGTCTTTGAGCCACACACTTTCTGTCCCCAACCAAGGCATAGGTGTTAATTGGAAACAAGAATCAAGCTAATGGCTTCAATTCTGGTTTGTAAAACTTTGTCATCACCACCCTGTATTCTGACATGGATTTTTTTTAGTAGAAGTCTAAAATATTTGAAAAACAAAACAAAAAAAAAACATTTTAATTCAGCTTTGCAAACTGAAATACCTTGGTGCAATGCTACTTAACGTTTGCAAAACAGCCAATTCAAATATTTTCAGATTTCAGATTCTCTTCATAGGTAGTTCTGGTCGCTGGTGACCATCAACTCTCATGGTATTAAAACAAAGTGTAACCAGTTGAGAACCCATCAGTTCACCCACAGAGGGTTGGGCTAGCTAATATCACAGAGTGGAGGACAGTCTGTTCTACTCACTGTCCTCACAAATGCTCTTCTAGAGGAATGGCCAGCTGTTCCTAGCAACACAGTGAAACTTAATGCTCAACAGATAATTATTAAATACAGTCACACTGAAGTGATGTTGGAAAAACAAAAGACACTGGCTACCCTTACGTAAGTCCTCAGTAAGTAGCTGGTACTAGGTATAAGTGAGTAACTGAACATCTGATCTTTTTGATTGTAGCTAACGATACACATTCTGTTCTTGGCTGACTGCTTTGTTTGTCTCTTGATCTTCAGGGGCACAGGATTTGGCTTCTGTAACGCCATATGTAAGCTGGCAGCAGTTCTTGGCAACCTGATTTTTGGCTCCCTGGTTGGCATCACCAAGGCTATTCCTATTCTCCTGGCGTCAGCTGTTTTGGTTGGTGGCGGACTGGTGGGCCTCCGACTACCAGACACACGTTCCAACGTCCTCATGTGAACACCGGCCAAGAAAACGGGTTTACCAGGTTTTTACTCAGCCTACTGAACACTTGGTTTTCAGCTATTGTTTATTTAAATATCACTGAAACAGTTATTGCTGCCATTGCCCAAATGTATTTCATCTAAAAGAAACAATGCTAAGAATCGCAACAACTCAAAATTCATTACAGGTGATGATTGTTCAGTTGATTCTGAGTAAAATACCTGGTTAAGAGTCTAATGCAGTTTTACAGAGCTGTAGATGTACAGAGAAAGCTTGTATGGAAAATTGTCTTACAGATGCACCAGATGCCAGTTTTATGTTTTTCCAGAACTTTTGGTGTTTAAAGAAAAAGTCTCATCTCTCATGAGTGGAAATGAAACAGCAGCTCATTAGCTATAAGCTTTTTCACACATGCAAGCCACAAAGGTGTCAACAAAAGCTGCAAAAGGCTTGGAGCTTCAGTAACCTTTCATATCTCCTCCAGTACTGCTCAGAAAGAAAGTATATACAGACACAATTACATGCTCTATGACCTAGTCAATGAGTTTGCACTTTGAGAAACAACACGGCTTTTCAGCTAGTGCTGCAAACGATCACCAAAACAACATAATCATCAAACATTGGGCTTTTTATATTATGTTGATCTGTTAATCTGCTTTGGAGAATAGTACTCTTATTTTATGTCTCTTGAATTATTCATGCATGCGCCCCTTGGAAGGCAAAACCTACTTCTATTGTGCAGTCGTATTTTGAAAAGTCAGCAGAAATAAATATGGCAGAAATGAACCATTTAAAAAAAAAACTAGTTTAATATATTTTGTTACTTTTTATAGAATTATTTTCCACATATTGTTGAAGTATATTAAGTTTATTTTTTATATAGTACCCTACAATGACATCAGTAGTCACCGTTATATTAATATTGCAAATGTTCATCAACAAACTAAAGAATATTTATTAGAAGTTGGATAGATTAAGAATTACAAGAGATGACTAGTAGTGTCAGTCTTCTTACAAAACCTTTACATTAACAGCTTGTCTGTTTTATTATTAATTTATTATTTATTTGTCATAGCAGGAGCAGATGTTATGGTCAAAATAAAATCAATATAACAAAACTTCTCCAAAGCAGTCCTTTATGAGGAACCTCTAGAGTAAATTCCATTGTGCAGAAATTGAGCTTTCATAATTTTGCACTGATGTAGCATCTCATCATTTGAAAAGACGTGAACGTTACAGTATGGTGAAAAGAGAGTCTTTTCCACATGTCTCCATGTTCTACAGTCTGCTGAAGTGTTTACTGACTGCTGGAGCTCCGTGACTGACTGTTTCTGTAGCAAAGCAGACTGCTGCTCTACTGTGACACCCAGTGGCTGTTTTCTAGGATTGCACATTATGACCTCAGATTTGAAGAAAAAAAAAAATTAAAAATCAAAACTAGACCCTGGAAAATTCAACCTGAAGTTATGATTAAAAGAAAGTACACACCTAAAATTCCAGGGGTTTACTATGTTGATGTATTAGACTGTAGATTAAGTTCAGAAATTGTATTTAAAAAAAGGAAATTACTGAGTTCGAAAAGTCAAAAATATGCGACTTTTGGAAATTTTCTGAGTTTCAAAAGTTGCAGATGTTTGACTTTTGAATCTTAGAAATTGTTTCTAGAAAATTTCTAGAAAACTGATTCATCTAAAACTTTCTCAGTTTTTGGGCAGACATTTTCTTTGCTTTTTCTATTTGTAAAGACCCAAATACGCCATTTTATTTTTACACATTTATGGGGGGGAGGGTTCACAATCGTTCCCATTTTTACTTCATTTGCTTTTGTTTTGTTTTATGAGTACTGATGGAATTATTTATGTATTAAAATATTTAATAGTTACACTGAATAACATGGTGTATGTTGTTGAGAATTAAACAATCCTTTCATGTTTTATGCAAATCCAACGACAAGCTCCAAAACCTCCTAACAACCTGACATAGTTTTTAGCATCGGGCTTCTTCTGCTTCGTGAGTCTAGTCACCAGCTAGAAACTGGAAATATGTTCTACATACATTTTGTGATGAACATATAATGAAAGGTTGATGATCATCAAGCCTTTTGACGCAAATTACAAGACTGACAAGGTCATAAGGTAAAAAAAAAAATAAAATAATAATAATAATAAAGTAGTAGTTTAGTCAAAACTGGCAACTTCTGCAGCTACATTTCTAAATAATAATAATAAAAAAAAGTTTACATTTTCTGCTTTTTACTGTGGAGACTTTTGGGAGTAGAGTCCTTTTTGTCTGAATGCTTCCTGTCTCTTCCTCTCTTCGTGTCTCTCTGTACGTGTCGCGGCGTCAAGCTCGCCACGAAGGGCTTCGCTCTTCTGTAAAGAATCTGCGCCACAGGACATTTCTGTTGGTGTCTGAGCTTGTGCTTTTCTTCCTTTCTATCTTTCTCCTGTCGGTTTGCTCACGGTGTCTCTTGGTCCTCTGTGTCCTGTGTTGACCTCCTCTGCCTTGCTGCTGCTCCCTGTAAAACTCAAAAGCCTTTCTCTGAACTTGTGCCTCTCTCTGTCTAGCCCAGCTCTTCTTCCAAACCTCTGCTGGACGCTTTGCTGCTCTTTCTTGCTTTTTTTTTTTTTCCTTTGGTCCCTTATTGATGTGTGTGTGTGTGTGTGTGTGTGTGTGTGTGTGTGTGTGTGTGTTTGTGTTTGTGCGTGAGTGTTCTGACGCTATTTATTTATTTATTTACCATTCAAGTGTGCTGTACAAAAGGTTTAGTTAGCATCCTTTACCAACAATAAAAGCCATGTCTATGGTGTTAGCTCTCAATGCTAAACAGCCGACTGTTTTAGTCTGTTGTGCTATTTTTTTTTAGAGCTCAGCGCAATGAGAGCAAATGTCTCAACGCTCTGCGAGTCTCAAGCAAGTAAATCATTTTAGAAATGGTTTTTGAAGTTTCAGGAGTTTCCTCTAGATAACCGTAACAACTGGATTTGAAACGCTGCTAATGAACTCTTTCTAGAAGGATACCTCCATTTTTATTGTCTGGAGGGCATTTGAGTAAACTAAAATGATCAACAGCATCGTCTGAACGTAATGCTTGCTGCTATGCTAACAGAGCTTCGATTGTGCAATGGGATTTAAGGATAAACCATCATATCTGGAAATGTTCAGTAACACAATGTATTTCCTAATTTGGTAGTGCTTTCATTCTAAATAGTTTATTTATTTATCATTAATAAATCCTACTACAGCATGTTAGGGCCATGGTAGATAGAAAAAAGGAGCATATTTCCATCAAAACACTCAGAAATTTGTGAGGTCCACAAGTCAAATGTTGCAAAGAAAAACTCAGAAATGTTTGAGTTTTCAAAGTTTTCTCTGAATTTTTTGCCGTAAATTTACTCCTCCGTCTATAATGGCCCTAGTAAATCGGACGGTTTTTCTTCTTTAGATGTTTTATCAGTTTTAAAGACTTCTCTTTACCGCGTTTAGCGCTTTAACCCTTGCAGCTCCAACTTGTGCTGAACAAACGTCTCACAAAAATCCTGCATGTTTGTTACTAAAGTCTCCATGTTGTGTGTGCCCCCTCCCTTCGCTCTCCAGCCATTTTTCTGTATCTTCGTTGTTCCTCTGTGCGGGTTAGGAGACGTGTTTTCCCGGGTTAATGAATGTACCGCTCCTGCGTGTCGTCAGATGTGTTGTGGACGGGTGCTCACGAAGGCGTGAAAGCGCATGCTAGCGCTAAAAATGTACGTCCCGCAAAACTGTTCACCCAGCAGAGGTGCTCAAATCTGAGTCCAGAGTGTTTTTAGTTAGATGAATTATAACATTTGGGAGCCGGAAATGTGTTGCCGGAATTGAGCAACAAAGACGGCACGCGCCAGATTGAAGGACCTTTGCTGTCGATTTGTGTGTAAAACAATTTACGTGTCCTTGATATGATTTATTTTGATAAGAAAAGAGAATGCGGTGTTAAAGGTGGATAAAACAAACTGAATAAAGAGTTTCATTTGAAGAGTCGTGAGGCTTTTTATTACATTCTTCTAATAAACCACCAGGTGGCACCATTTCCTCTTTCTTTATTTTACCAAGTTGTTTATTGACCATTATGGGCTTGTACAAGGAGACATTGCTAAGGAAGCTAGCTGGCTGTTCTAAGTTAGCTGAATGGAAAGAAAACATTTGGCAGAAAAACTAAAAACTGTCCATTTTCTTGTGTTAAGCCACCTCATGAACAAGATGAAACATCATGTCAAAAAATGACTGAACTGTTGTTGGTCCAAAGTTTAATTTAAAGATTTAATGTGAATTTTATATATATCATTTGGGAATCCAGAGTCTAAAAAGAGTATGATAAGAATGTGTATATAGTTGCCTCTTGCCAGATTTCTACCATTTTCTCACAGTCTCTACATTTTCTTTCCCTTGTGTGAGATATTCAGGTGTTTCTAAATGTTTTACTTGCACTTAAAGAGAAGTCTGTTATGTCTGGTTAGGCTGAGTTTTGGTTCTGCTTCGTACTAGAATAGCTCTATCATATTTAGAAATCACACTCACCAAACCAAAACATATTCATGAGCTTAACAGGAATTAATAGTTTTGTGTTTTGAGATGAAGACATGTACGACAGTTTTAGAGAATACAAAATAGAATAATCATAAATAGAGAAATGTTTTATTCCTGGCTGGGCTGACCGACTGCAGGCCCTTAACTAAGCCTTGCCCTGTAATGAACCTTACACATATGTAAAGCTGAAGCACATACATGCTATAACAGTGCAAAAACACATTGTTTCTTATTCTTCTGAGCAGTGCTTTTAGTCCCACTTACATAAGAGCCATTCTCCTCAGACTGACCCGTCGATTGGTCAGAAAAAGGGGAGGCGTGAGACAGATGCTCATTCTTTTCCCACAAAGCCAAACTACCAAGGAGACGGGCATTAAAAGAACTTGTTGTGCAAAGTAATGTGTTTGAACAGCATGCAGTCTATTTTCATGACATCTTTTGCTCTGCGGCACCAAACTGTTTCACATGTAGACTTAGGCTGCTTCGTTTAAAATACTATACAACATTAAGCAACAACAGTTTATCTGCAAATTACGATTTAGTAAAACTAATGTGCAGTACAAACCTCAGGAAATAAAAAAAAAAGATGGTAAAGAAAAGAAGCTACATGTAGATGAAAGGGTTGGACTATTTGAAGGGGTTCTACAGATCTAAAGCTACTTTCTCATGATTTACTTTGTTGTTGCACACTTGGAGAAACATGTTACAGAGATGCAAAAAGTGGATGTGTCGAGATCAAGAAACTGGATTTCTCAGAGGCAAACTGCATGGATTACTGTCATTTGGGCATTTTGATGGTTTCTTTATAGATTTAAGGATCGAATGACCCAGGAATGGATTTTCAGTGTCACTTCCTGAAAATAACCACTGAGCTTCAAAGTGGTCAGATAATGATTGGCTTCAAACATTTCAGTCTTTCAAGCATCTTGGATCCTGAGGTAAGTGAGTTTTCATCAGCGCAGACAGAGTGCTTGCACAGTGTTGAATAAGATAATTTACTATGATGATTCTTAAGTAGTAGTTGTGTATGTGATAAAGAAGTTCAGCACATGCAGAAACACAGAGTGAGGAAGCATGCTGAGGAAGTCCAAAAAATTTGTTTTCTTAGTCAGAGATTAAATGATGCAGAGAATACTACCATGTGAAATGCAAAGAAAGGTCAATATCTGACAGTATTTCTATTAAAATCAGAGGAAGATATGTGAGAGACTGATAGCAAAAGTTTACAAATATTACATATCAGTCCACAGGCGAGAAAAGAAATGTCTAGCCTGATAGAGCCAAGAAAGAAGTTAGTTTTGAGGAAATAAACGCATCACTGTTTACTTTAAGAGTTTGGAGGGGAACTTGAAGAATCATAAACCAAACATCATTGAAAAGGATGTTGCTTTAAGTATTCCGTTGCGATTTCAAAAATTCTTCCTGCTGTGTCAGGAAACAGGCCTAAGCTGAACAAGCATTTACAACTCCTGACCGTTTTCACATGTCGCGTTACGACTGTAAAACTCCAGAGTATGTACTCGGGATTTTATGAGGCAGACAAACAGCATGAAAACCAGGCCACAAACGGACATATCCAAAAGCTTTAGAAAAGTCAGAACACACAGTAAATTCACTTTTTAACACTCTGAAACCACGGCTGCAACTAACAATTATTTTATTTAGTAATTGATATTTCTATTGATTGATTGATTTGATAAAAAAAAAATGGCATATTTAGCAAATTTTTTCATTTAACCACTTAAGGCTTTTTCATGCAATATTTGAAGAACAATAAAATATGCAAATAAGCAAATAATTACATTACTTTTGTGAATAAGAAAACAAATAACAGCATTCATTTAAAGAACTGTTAATTATTTGTAGTTTTGACTTAATTACTTCTCTGACTGCGTTGATCTTTCAGGAAATGGCCGTTCTGTAGAGTCTGTATAGTCCAGCTAACGATTAATCGATTGCTAAATTAGTTGATTATTTCAATAAATGTTTAATCACAATTTGATTAATCGTTTCAGCCCTATCTGGAACATAGATACACCCTTTGACCCAACCAAAAAAGTGGGCTGGGCTGCTGTCTGAGTGAAATGTTACCCAGTATACTTAATAAACCACCAATAACTTCCAGTGAAAACCACACATATTTTAAAACTTATTTATTTAACCATTATCAGTATAAGCTATACAATATGTAAGGTGAAATACAGGATAACATTTAATAAAAGGGACAAAGGAGAGCTTCACAGTAAAAACAATAAAAAAAATAAATACGTTCGTAAAGAGCAAAGCATAAGCAAATTAAAAGCTGGTTTTTACTCTGTATTTCATTCTTGCTCATACGATGGAAATTTTTTTTTTTATACAAGATGCATCTTCACATTAAACTAACACTGTCGTACCGGGACTTGTCAGAGGAACTTTTGGCCAACCCAGTGTTTTTCTTTCTAGTCATCTAAAACTGCAGGCACTTAAGCGAATATGCACTGCTGAAGAACAGGATGTATTTTCTCATTGTAATACATGTTATACTGACCACATAACGGAGAGTGAGACAACAAGGGTGAGTGTCAGTCGTTTCATGTACTCAAAACAAAGATTTGTCTGAGCCGAGATTTAAGTTCAGCTTCTGTCACAAGAAGTTGCAGATTTAAAGTCACAGCAGTTCCAAGTAGATGTGCTTATTTCACAGAGTGGTACCTCCTTTTGTTGCTCTGCTGTGTATAGAGCAGCATCTGCCAAGCTAACTAACAGGGCAATCTGATTTACTAGCTAGCTAGCATTCTGCCACTTTTGTGCTTGCAGCTCTTCAGTCTTGGCATGCTAGCTTTACTTTTAGTAGCAAGGTTGTGCTTCATTTTCCAGATCATGACTTTCCAAACAGAACAGTAGCTACTGGCTGTCCAAGAAGTTGGTGAATGATGGCTTTATTTACCAAATAATCCACCTGCAGGAAACCACATTTTATGCCGTGTAGAGAGGATGAAAATAAATACGGGAGCAGCACTTTGAGAAACTTTCTTGTTTAAAGAGATATAAAACTCACTGCATAGAGGTTTGTATCTCACTAAAGCCAAACTATGTTCTCATTTAAACAAGAAAAGTAGTAACAGTAAAACAGCAGCACCTTGCGGTAGAAGAAGAAACAGAGTGAGAAGATGGAGGGTCACAGGAAACCCTCTTATGCCTTCTTAAGAAATGTAATTTTGTGTGTCATTAATGAGAAACTTTCCTGCTTTAGTAAGTCACTTCTCCTGAATTTATTATGTAGCCTTGGCAGTTCAACGCTTCCATTCTTTGGAGCATTGTCTGGCTTTAAACTAGCTACAGCATGATGCAACATTTTGTTATCCCATCATTAAACCCATCTGTTTTTTCTCAGGCTTTTTTTTGACACAATCTGAGATGTTGCAAGTATTATTTACTCATTTATTTGATTCTCCTTTAACTCTTTTTGTTTGTGATTGCATCTGTCTAATGTCTTTTTTTTACTCATCAGCTTTAAAGAAATTACATTTAAGAATGCTTTCAACTATTTTGTAACATTAACATCAAACTGGTAATAAACGTACAGGTTTCAGTAAACCAATCTGTCATAAACATTTATTCAAAACAGCCGTTGCATCAAGGCTAACGTTCCCTTAAACCAAATTCCTTTCTCTTTGGCTTCCAGCCACAGAAAGCATGAAATTTGTCAGTTTTCTTCAAAACATTTAGGGTACATTCACACCAGGACTATTTAGTTCGCTTTAATTGAACTCTAGTTCATTTGCCCCGAAAGTCTGATTCATTTGGGAAGGTGTGCATGGCGTAATCGAACTCTGATGAGGATGTACGAAGCAAACTCTGGTCCGCCTAAAAAGACCTGAGTCTCAGTTCGGTTGAAGTGAACTCTGGCGCGGTTCAAATGCATATGTGAATGCAAGCAGACACGAGACCGCTCCAAAAGCAGGAAATGCATTATAGTGCAGGGCATTCCTGGTCAATCGAGCCAAAATAAACGCGAGAGTCTAGCGGTAGCGAGAGAAATGCTAAAATATGATGCTGCTTCATTTTTGTTTACGTTTTGCAAAGTAGGATGTTGTGTTCATGCAATTCCCCTCAGAGGTTCTTGGTGCAGTGCCCCCGCAGGTAAGGAAGTAAACAGGTTTTTCAAAGGGTTTGGATCGTTTGACACAGTACAGTGTGAAAGCAAACCGCACCAGTTGAAAATGAAACAAATCTTACCCCATCAAACCGAGTCTACAGGACTATCAGGTGTGAAAACACCCTTAGTTTCTTTTAGAATGACACACTGAAGTTCTTGCCTTTGAAGGTCAGAAAGTACATTTTGGATCCTGCAGACTTGGACATGAGGATAAAGAAGAAGGGGTCCAGGCAAGCATGGAGGCAGCAGAGACACACCGCCAAGTTGAAATATTTGTACAGACTATCTGCCCCTCCTGCAGACAGCTGCACATAATGGAGAAAGTGCAGGACACCAGCGGGAAGGAAGCACACTAGAAAGATGGTAAACACCAGAGAGCTGGACTTGATGTACATCGCCCAGTCGTAGTGCGACCGGTTGAGCACGCAGAGGATTTTGATGAAGCACACTGTGGTGACCACCATGGGGACCAGAAGGCACAGAACCGCCAGAGTCAGGGTGCAAAAGAGCAGGAACTTGTGAGAGTCAGACGTCAGGGGCATCACGTCGTGGCAGGTGGTGCGGTTCAGCTGGGAGACCCAAAAAGTCTGCTGGACCAAAAGCTCGGGGACGATGGAGGCGGCGAAGGCCAGCCACAGGGCCAGGACAACCCAGGCCGTGCACCTCTTCTTGGGCAGAGTTTTGTACATGAATGGGTGCACCACCGCCATGTAGCGTTTGACGGCGATGCAAGCCAGAGTCAGGGCTGAGCCGTAGAGGTTACCGTAGAAACAAGCGGTGACCGCTTTACAGGCGGCTTCTCCGAGCACCCAGTCGTTTCCGAGGAGATGGTAGTGAGCCTTGAAGAAGAGGGAGACGAGGAGGAACAAGTCAAAGGTGGCCAGGCTGCAGTAGAGGATGGCGGACGACACCTTTCTAATTTTGGTGGCGAGCAAACACAGGATGATGATGTTGGTCGGGATTCCAACGATCACCGCCAGCAAGTAGATGACGGGGATGACTTTGGTGCTCAGGCGTCCGTTGAGGTACCCTATGGCGGTGTCACTTAACTGCTGCAGAGGCTGCTGCAGAGACGGAGGACCAGTGGAGTTGGGAGTCTGGGTGCCATGGACGACAGACTCTGTGGCACGGATTCCTAAAAACACCCTGGGCTGAATTATCGCCGCCTTCCTTTTTCCTGCAAGAAATTCAGACATTCTGTCATTTTTTAAAAACTTGTTTTGACATGCATTTGTTCTTAATCTTTGGACTGGAACAAACAAGACGGCATGGCAACTATCTCCTCTACGATCCGATGTTTTAAATGCACAAAGCACAGTGGAGAACACTGATGTTTTCCAAAAGCAAGCTTTTGGGATTGGCTTTTAGTTGACTTCTATGAATTAAGACATTTTTATAAACTCATAAGATGACTATGACTGTGTCACGTCTGGCGCAGGGACTGGACCAAAATACAGACAGCAAAATTGAAGTTCAAAAAGAGGAACATAAACCGAACGGAAAGAAGGGAAAAATAGAAACCAACGTTATCACTAACAGAGAGAAACATTACGTCTACAAGCACAATAAATAATAAACCAAAAAACAAACACACAAAGGAAAGACCAAAGAATATAAAGAAATTATCAGAATCTAGTTCTAACTTAGTGGAATCATAACAATCTAACAAACTATTGATTTCAAATAAATCTACCATACCTATATTGCTCGACTGCTGTTATTTTCATACAAGCTGCTTGAGTTAAATTATTTTACAATTATTATTTAAATGTATTTATAATTTTTTTCATAATCTTAACTCTTCTTTTTACTCATTTAGATCTTTGCTTTTACACCTCAGTTTCCTCAGTCTTTCAAACTACGATTGTTTCTTTTTAATGCTGAGGCTGCTGTAGTTCCTACATTTTTCTTTTTTCTTTATCATGTCTTTTATTTCACGTGAAGCGCTTTGTGTTGCCCTGATTTTACAGAACTCCACTGTAAATACAGATTGACTCACTGACAACAACAGAATGATTTCCCTACAGTCAATCCGTGCTCTTCTCAGATTTAGTTTTCTCTGGATTAAAAGACGATCTAAAATCCCAATGATTAGCAGTTTTACTTTAAGTCTCTGTGAAATAGAGAGTTGTTTGACATTAAAGTTCATCTGCCATATACATGCCTGAAAACATATGATGTTTAATGTTACATTTAAAGTGATCTTAATCAAACCTCACTGAAATCGTTTTTTAAAGCATTTCTTACCATTTTTCTGAAGTGTCCCGTGTATAAAAAGGGCAAACAGGGGAAGGAGAATGAAAAGTTTCCTCATGTTGTTTTGCCTCGCAGTAAAGCGATGCCCTTCTCAGAAGTGAATCTCACAGCTTATTGTTTGCTAAGTTTCCCCTCGCTGTCAGCTCCGTGGGAGTGTTCAAGTGAGAAGTCCCACCTCAAACCCACAGACTGACGGGTGAGAAAAGCATCAAACATGTGAACTCTGCAGCGTCGCAGCTTGCGCTTGGTTTCACTTCTGCCCATATGAGACACCTCTGCTTCAACTTTTTTTTTTCTTGTTTACTCCTCCTAAAACCAACACGTTTATGTCTTTACTTTCAATTTTCCTTCACAATGACCAGCAGCATATTTGAATAGCAGACTGTTAAGCTAAACCCGCACTGCGTGACACACTTTTGCAAAGGGCAACACACATATTTAAATACTCCTCTGTCACACGGGAAACTGATACATGTGAGGGGAAACATGACGTAAGGTGAAGCGTAGCAAAGACAGCCAGACGATTATTGAGGAAATGTCTGTCCGGAGATGATAAGCTTGTCTCAAGGCAAGCAGCTTTGTTTAGTCTCAACTCACAGTGTTGGAGCTTAAATGATGCACTGGGCTGTTTTGAGTTATTCTGGGGTTTGATTTTAGTCTCTTGTTTCTTTGATTAGATCAGCTTCATTTCTGTTTTACCTTGGTTCAGTTCTTTGGTTTTGTTATATTCCTTACCTCTAGCTTTTTACCACTTTGGGTGCTCTCCCTTGCCCCTTGTGCCATTTTCTCTCTCTCTCTCCTCACACCTGCAACGGCCACCTGTCCCTTGTTCACCAATCAGGCTCTGCATTATATTCAACTTATTCTCCTAGTTAATCCTGCTGCTTGTTCACCCTGATGGCTTTTTGTTCCTGGGTCCTGTGTGTTATTATTATTATTATTATTATTATTATTATTTTCATTAAATCATCAATATGTCTCTGCCTCGCTGCATTTGTCCTCCATCACCACCACTCAGCATGACACCCTGACCTGTCTGCTGTTTTTCTTGGTGATCACGATGCTGTTTGATTGCTAGCATGATCTCTCCCTGACCACAACTGTGTCATTGGATTTTGTAACCTTTTTTTTTTTTTCTTTTAAAGTGTTTTATTAATAAAAATGTATGGCCACCATGGCTTCTCCTCCAGCTTTTTAACTGCTTTCTAATCCGTGTTGGTCCGTCACGTGTCCATTAGTAATGACGAAACGTGAGAACGTTTTGGATGTGTGAAGACGCAGCGTTTCGGTACTCTCTCTGACCAAAGGGACCGTTTATTATTGGAGCTGTAGCATCCAGCTGATAACAGATGTCTCAGTGTTTTCACTGAGTTTGTTTCTCAGATGTTTGTGTGTTCAGTTTGCAAGACATGAGAGTGCTTCGCGTTAGTGACGTCAAGCTATGAAGACCACAGAGATGTTCAAAGCAAAGTCAGGAGGGAAGTCATTTGATCTATTCCACGGCGGTTTCCAAGTGGTTGGAAGTAAAAAACTAATTGTTGCCTCATAAGAGTGGTAGTGACACAGAAACAATGAAAATCCATAAACAGCTCATCTTAGCACGTCGCTTCGGCGTTCCTTCTCTCCACCGCATTGCATCCGTTGGCAGCCATCTGTTTCCTGTATTTTTTTACGACCACGTCTGTGGTCTGTTTCTGTTTCCCATAAAGTCAAACAGAATTAATAAATCTTTTTTTTAAATTTTTTAAAAAATTTTTTAATTTTTTTAAATAAGAACCTTAAAGGCATATCCGCCCCCCACCGGTATGGCTCTCTTAAGAATTTGGAGTTTTGGTCCTTTCATTTTCACAGATAAAATGATGACACGGTAAACAATTCCAGTTAATTTGAGAAAGCAAAATTGGGCGAACGAGGTAGAATTTATTGTTGGTTATTCATCATAGCAAACGGCCTCAGTTGGATCACTTAGACATGTAACACACTAGTGTGTAATTTATTTACAGTAGGGTTGAGGGCGTTCCAAAAACTTAATGTTAGCATGTTAGGTAACACTTTATTTGAAGGGGGTTGAATAAGGCTGACATGACACTGTCATAAACATGACATAACACCTGTCATGAACATGAATAAGCCTTCATGAATATTTATGACTGTTGTCATAAAGTGTCATTCGGTAAATTATGACACTTTTAATACAAAGTTGACATTATTCAAAATGTCTTTGTTATGACAACTTGACATTAACCAAGAAATCATTACTGATATAAATTTGTTATAAAAGTATTACTGATTGCACTTTAAAAATGAGGTAACTTTATGTTATTAAAGGTAAAGTTTAAACCCATGTTATTCCGTTCCAAAACCAGTTATGAAGTGTTTTTATGACCGTTTCCCTGTTGGAAAATCCAAGTTTAGCCCCTCGTGCCTCAGAAAGAATGAATTGGTGAGCATGTTTAGAGAAAACTAAAGAACCACAAATGCTGAAGATGTTATCCAGAGTTAAGTGAGTTTATCACCAAGCGTTAAAACAGTGCTTACCATGAAAAAGCTCTTTCTCCAGCTCAGCAACAACTAAAGTGTGCAGCTGCTGACATGAGCAAGCCAAACGCCTCCAGGAGGGAAATATTTTGTGCTAAGAGGACAGTAAGGCTCAGCTGTGTGGCCAGGATGATAAGACGTCTGTCGAGATGAAACTTTTATATTACAAAACACTGAACCAAGTGTCAAGCATGGCAGTGGCAGCATGATGCCACCGCTGTGGAGAAGATTCAAATTCTTCAACTTCAAGAAAGGTTTTACCCGTTAATCCCCAACAATCCCAACACACATGTTTGGATTAAACAAAGTCTGGACTTTCACTGATCTAGATTCAGTCAGTAATTTGTTTTCAATTCTTAAAGAGGCAGTAACATGTTTTTTCCAGGCACATAGGGCCTTTTTATGACACAATCCAGTAACTATGTTACCTCCAGGTGTTATAAAAATGCTGTACATGTCAAATTTGATGTAAAAGAAATTTGACTTTGTAATTTAATGCCTTGAAATTGGGTCTCTGTGTCTTTAAGAAGGTTCTGCTCTTTGTGAAACTCACAACATGGCTCCTCTATTAACCCGTTAAAATTTCTACCAGCGTTTCACTGAGAAGTAACTTGTTTGATGAGCTCAGCAGATGCGCAGTTCCACCAGGTGTTTGCTAATTGCTGCTGGCTAGTCTGAAGGAGCTGAGTGGGGGAGATCTGCACTGTGAGGTAGAAGCTTGGAAACTGTCGCTCTGAGGAGGAGCTTCATCCTCGAGGGCGGAACAAAGGAATGGTTGAGAAAGGATTTCTCAAACCTTCTTGACGAGAGAATAACATAACATAATACCGCCCCTTTAATTCAATTCAATTAGGTTAATTTACAATAGAACTAATTCCCAACAAAGGTCGTCTCAAGGTAAACAAGTCAATTCAGTTCAGTCACACATACATTCAACTGATCCTAGCTACCAAACAGGGCAATGAGTTCAGTTTACTCTCCAAATTAGCTTAAGAGGCTGTTTATCTGAAGAAACCCAGCAGAATGTATAGAGTTATTGATAATCGCTGTGTTGTTCAGTTGAACATCAATCTGTCATACCAAGCACATATGTCATAATAATCTATCACTATCGCTATGACAGATAGCAACAGTGGAAACACTCCCCATTAGCAGAAAGAAAAAAAAGAAAGTTAACAGTGTAAATAAAATTAGAAGAAGAAGAAAGTTAGTGTGAGGCAAAGTGGTGAGTTTATCTGCCATAAGTTTGTTGGGGTGGCAGCATCATAACCAGGGACTTAAAAAGGCTCAACAACCTGCTGACGAAGAATAGAGACAATGATGCAAAGAAGGATTTTGCATAAAGTGACAGACAGTCCTGACCCTCCTCTTCCATAGTAAAACAAAGTCTTCAGTCAGAGGATTCTTTAAGGAAATCCTTCCTGCCCGCTGCCGTCTCCACCTGCAGTAACTGTTTGAAGAATTTTGAAACTATATGAGCTTAATTTCCTTTGGGATTAATAAAGTATTTCTGAATTCAAGTGAAATGAATTTGTCCTCCAGCAGCCGGAGCGAATCCCATCATAACAACAGAGATTTCTCAGGACAACGAGTAGAACCGTTGTTCTGGACTGCCTGCTCAGAAACACTTCTACCGTTTTGTGATAAGAGACGTGGTCAAATTTCCTGCAGGAATCATCCTAAGATCTGTTTACGGCGACGAAAAATATGTTACTGCTCTGCACTCTGCTAAGGAGCACGCCGCCATCTTGTAAAGGAGATTTCAATAAACTTTGTTTGTACCATTAGATAGATTTGGTTACAGGAGTGTTTCTCAACCCTGGTCCTCAGGCCCCTGTCCTGCATGTTTTAGGTGCTTCCCTTCTGCCACACCTGAATTGTATGTCTGGGTGATTAACAGGCTTCTGCAGTACTTGATGGTCATGCAATCATTTGAATCAGCTGTTCTGGAATAGAGGCACATCTAAAACATGCAGAGCAGGGGGGTGGTGAGGACCAGGGTTGCTGGTCCTCACCACCCCCTGGTGACTCACCTTACTGTAACACTGGGTTACAGTAAGGTGAGTCAGCTTTTTTGCCAGACAGGAAACTTGATGCAGACACACTATCTATCTATCTATCTATCTATCTATCTATCTATCTATCTATCTATCTATCTATCTATCTATCTATCTATCTATCTATGTGTGTGTGTGTGTAAATATAACAATTAAAAGAAAAAGTTTTAGATATTAACCAACATAAAAACAACAAAATACAAACACTGACTTAAATACGGCATCCTCATTAGGACAAGATTAAAAATAAAACTATTCAGCTAAGTTGAATTTTGGAAACTTGTGGCAACAGGAACAAAACTGGTTTAATACTTTGCTGAGGTTTCTGTATTCACATGCAGGATTCATAAGCTTACAGTAATTACAAACATTCATTTATAATGAATTCCACACTGAATAAAAAAACATTTAAGCCTTTTTTTAACTGTTTAGTTATTTTTATCATGTATTTCTTTTTTGTTTTGTTTTAATATCTGTAGTTTGAGAAGCGCCTTGTAATGTTGTTTTCTGGGAAGGTATAAATAAAAAAATAAGTCATTTGTGTAAACCTCTGGTGCTGTATTGAATAATAATAACTGTTCACTTTGTGTCTATATTTTTGAAATGATTAGACTTTTTCAGGCAGGCAGGCGCTTCTCTTTTCTGAATTGTACTGAAATCGCCAGGAGGTTCCTAATTCTCTCAGAAGATGGCAATATTTCCCTTTTATGATGATAAACTTTTTTATATATATCTTTGCTGTGTCTTTTTATTTCCATAATTGTGGCTTGATGAAAGTGTCCGACAGCGCACACCCACATGCTGCTGTAAATAACTCTCATAACATCTTCTACTGGTTTTCTACATCAACTGGCCTAACGTATGGCTTCCTGTGCTTTTCCACTTCAAAGCGAAGCCATCGCTGCCATTTATGTCATAATCCTGACTCAAATCTGAGAAATTTCCTCCATGAAAACGACTTGTTTGTTTTTTCTTTTCTTAAACTGTTCTTATCTTGAAATCCACACATTTTCCTGTTTGTGTCTCTAATGTTCCACATTCCTAGCGTTAGGAATGTCTTTATTTAGCTTTAAGATGCTCATGTCAAAAGAACAATGGGTTACATTTTGATTCTAAGTGAAAACCACACGTAGCTAATAATTTAGGACACAAAGGCTGACTTATCCTTGTAAAGCAGCTGTAGTGCTTGTTATGTTAGACACAAAACTCAATGTGTTTTATTCTGATTTTATGCAGACATGTCCATAAATGGGATATGTATGGTTTTCTTTTTTTTTCCATATAAAACTCTGAAAAGTGTGGTGTGCTTGTGTTTTCAGCATCATGCTGTGGGAAAATGTTTTTCTTTAACAGGATCAGGGAAGGACAATAATAAAAAAAACTTAAACTCTATTTGTTTCCCTTCCACTTGAGTTATGTGTTACTGTATCACAAAAAAATCTAGATGGCATATGTTTGTGGTTGCTATATAAACACATCAACATGTACGCCCCGCGTTTTGCTTGGTCACTGCGAGAAAGGGAAGGACTTTCGACTGCGAGAAAGGGAAGGAAAAAATGAGTAATGCAGTGAAACACAAGCGTGTGCCATGGTGGTTTCATCATTCGTTGCTGTGATCAGTGGAGTTTCTTCCAGCAACTGTTAAAGATACGACTTTTTAAAAAAAGAAAAACTTCCAAAAGTATTTACAATAGAAAAATTACTTATCTGTACTCTTTTCCATGGTTTTCATTAAATACAGTCCGCCTTTTCTGTCACAAGTTCATGATGTAAACAAGACTGACTCTAAGCTAGGAAATGAATCATGCAAAAGACTGAATGACTTTGCAAAAAGAATCAGCAAGTTTTTTTTTTTTTTTGTTTTTTTGAGTGTGTCGCCTTTCCTGTCTCCTGCTGCTGAAGTTGATGTTCTGCTTTTATAAATTTACTTCTAATGAAAATTGCTCAAGATGTATGGCTTTTATAACTGGGGGATGTGAAAATGTTAAAAATATTGAGAAGGGGAAGTGGAAGAAATTTTGAAGTATTTTTACAAAGTCTTGGAAGGCCAAAAGGCCTCTTTTATTATTTATTATTGGATTATTGTTTCATTTCAGATATTTATTTTCAGGTTTTATTTCTTCAGTATCATTTTATAAACTGTTGCTTTGTGTAAAGTAAGTCTGGTTTTATTGCACCACTAAAGGAGCCTGGTGGACAGAACAATACAAACCTCCCACTCTGCGTCAGCTTAAGGTCGATGTAAAACCTGACTCCAGTACTGAAATGATTAATCACGATTAATCGATTATCGAAATAATTGTCTGCTAATTCAGTTATTGATTAATCATTAACTGGAGTATACAGACTCAAAGAAAGGCCTTTTGTTGCAACAAACAATATATGAACTTAAGATAAACGCACCTTATTCTGTAAATAGGTTCTACCCAAAACTCAAGTGGCATTTTTTTTTATATTCGTCTCTATATTTTTCTAACATATTTTGTAAGTTATTGCATTCTAGGCAATAAAGATGTTTTAAAACAAACAAGCAAACAATTAAATTATTTGTTTATCTACATGTTCTAAATAATTTTTAACATTGCATACAGAAAGCTTGGGTTAGTTAGTTAAAGAAAAAATCTGCAATGTTCCAATTTTTTTGAACCAATTAATCAATTAATCATCAGAATATTTGAAAGAATAACTGATTACTGATTTAACTGTTAGTTGCAGCTGTATGTGACGCTGTGCTCTGGATTCAGATTATAACCAAAAAATAAAGAAGACATGCAGATACAAATGTATTTGTGTGAAATTACATGGTGATATGCAAATCAGCAAAACATTTCTGCTGCTCTCTGGGTTCACAGAGGTGTCAGGTTTGTGGCTTGATGCATTTTTCTGATGTTTGAAATCCATCACTTTACACTGGAAAAAAATGCTGAACATTTTAGACATTTGCCATTTTAAACATATTTAAAAGTCTCAAAACAGTTTGGAAGGTTCAGCAGGAGAAAATATGGCCACAGAAATGTTCCACTGTCAAAGTTCCATTCATATAATGCTGCATAGAAGATCTATGTTTCATTTATGTATTTATTTTTGACGGATGAGACCAAAGAATGGTCTCATAGCAGAGTAAAATAAGAAAAGAGTTTCATTCTCTGGTTAAATAAGAGGTCGAAACTCTCAGAAATGCAACAGAGAAGCAGTGAAAAAAATCTTCTATCTTATTTAAAGCTACAGGCAGAGTGGATGATGGCACTGCTCAACAGAAACAGATGGTTTCTCTCCTCTTTCTCCAACAATGTTGAGACTGTTTACTAGACCAGTCCTCCCACTTAACATATTTAGTCTCGAAAAGGCCTCATGTTCCCAGGCTCCTGCTCTGTGATTAAAAATTAACATGCCTAATCTGAATGGAAATTGTTCGGCTACATTCTCAATGTTAGTAGCAAAAACAAACAAACAACAACAACAAAGTCTGATTGCGTAACTGTGAACCTCTTTGTGGTAAAATTCTGAGTTGTTTTTTTTAAAGATACGCACATCAAAGGAGTTAACATCATTCTTATTGAACTCATGTCTGATATCTGCTTCCTCCTAGATCTAAACAATGATCCACATTTACCTTCTCCTATGTTAGAATTTTTGGTAACACTTTATTTGAAGGGGGTTGAATAAGGCTGACATGACACTGTCATAAACATGACATAACACCTGTCAT
>NW_015113119.1:463263-467718 GCF_001443285.1 Poecilia latipinna | reverse complement strand
TTGCTGAAAATGTGCTATATAAATAAAATTACCTTACGTTACCTTACCTTACCTTCACACAACAGGTTTCTTTTTGTCCTGATTTCCTGCTTCCAATAATCTTACAATACATGACATAATGCTGTCTTTGAAATACCTGGATATTTTTGAAATAAGTCTATTGGACTCGCACGGTAAACTGAAAGTTAATGCGTAAAGGTTTAGAGTTTACTTTTGCAGGGCCCTCTATAAACCAGCTTATTTTAACCTCCCTGTTGCTCTGAGCTTTGTCAGGAAATGATGTTTCTCTGTAGGCAATGTACCAAAAACACAATTAATACCGTGAAGACAAGCCAGCACAATGAGCTGACAGGGAGCTCAGGAAATGAGATCATTTCCTGGACGTATGTGTGACCTCTTTCCTTTGCGTGTTGATCCTCGCCACTGATATAAAAATGTTCTATCTTCAAAAAACGAGAGAGCGCCACTGGAGCAGAGGTCAGCTGCTTCCATGTTCCTGAACTCACTGTTAGCTCAAGGGAGGAGGCAGGATGCAGACGGTGAGAGATAAAGTCACAGGCCCAGTTCCAGTTGAGAGAGAAACCAATAAAGGGTTTGTTGCTTTTCTGTCTGTTGCTGCTGAAAATTTTTGTTCTTTCCTGGTTGTTGTTCGGTCTGATCGGGCCTCAGTTCAACACTGTAGAAGCAAAACACAGGAAGAACAGAGGAAAGCAAAGGAATTCCCCGATAGGATGAAACATTAGTTTATGAGTGTTGATGCTGATTTACAGCAGTTGGCAGCTGGTTATATTATAGCTTTATCAAATAAGATGCAATGCACCTTCGATCGTGAGATGTCGTCTCGGTTTCATGACGTCAAAATGTGAACCGTTTGATGACGACTTTCTAGATGCCAGTTCTGATTGAACCAGGACATTTTTGTCAGTTCATGGATCAAACGTATGTTGGAGAACAGAAGGTTGTGCAAAATCTACTGAAAGATTGAACAAGTAAACATTCGAAAATTTAGAGCAGGTCGCCTTCAGCTGATCTGTAAGGTTACAGTTCATCTTAGGTTCATCCTGAAATTTCACCGGAAAATTGAAGAGTCGTAACTTTTTATGAGCAGCATGTACTTATATTTTCCAGACAAAGAAAAGAAAGTCAACCTCAAAAGTTTCTAGGAGAACATATAAGTTTGTTTCAAAAAAGCATATGAGCACAACTCTTTGTATTTTATAGATACAAAAAATGTATACATACAAATTTTTCAGCAATTAGACTATTTTGTTCATTTATGAAAATGAATAAAATAGAGTTTACTGTAGGTAAAACAAACAAAAGTCACAATTAATTTTCATATGAATTTTTAAAAATCTAATATTTATGGTCCTCAAATGCTTATGCAATCACAAACTTGCCCAAATAAATCCCATATTTGCCACAGATTATCTGTCAATGCACCTTTAACACTTAAACAGAAACCATCAACTCCACAAAGTGGGATCTTCTTAGAATTATCTCCCTTTCTAAAAACTCTGACCCAAAATTTGACTGGACAGCAGCACACATCACACTAAAGTCCTTTTTGTTAAAGTGGAGTTAACAAACAAATTCCTTAATATTTTATTGCATAAATAATTTGCAATGGTTGCCAGGAAGTAATCAGGAAGCAGTCTAAACAAGGCTCAGTTGAAAATGATGCTATCTTTCTAGATGCTTCTGGTAAGCGACAGCTTCTTACAGGAATGCAGCGTGTTTCTATTTTTTCTGTGACTAAACTCCTCAAAATGAACACACTTTGTTGATAGCACAAAATACTTTTCCGAAAGCTTGTTTGTTGATTATGGTAACTTTTACGTTTGTTACTGTATGTTACCACGACTCCTTTTGCCACATTAAGGAACTCTAATAACATTTCTTGCCTCTAGACTGAAGTTTGTGGGCCAACTCCTTCTGAATTTTTGGTATGACCTTCCAGTTCCTCAATTTCATTCCGTTCAATTTAGTCCAGTTTATTTCCGCAGTATCTGCATCTTTCATTTATGGTGGAATTAATCTTTCAGAAATGTTTTGATGTTTCCTATTCATTAGTTACAGCAACGCCTTACTACTCATTTGATGTTTTAGCGTACATGGCGTGATGACCAGATAAACTAGAGTGACAAAAGTCTTGAAATGTGTCAAAAGAAAGTCTGGCTGATGCCCTCACACATCGTGATTACAGCATATGTGCACCACTTCTACAAAATCTTTACAGCTGCACAACCACATATTGATTTGATGGCCTTGTCTACATTTTACACCGTGCAGGAGCCTCACTCACATCGGAGTGCTGGATGCTTGAAACAAAAAGTGAAGGCCTTCTTTATGAAGAATCTGACCGATAAATTCTTGGTCCCCCATGCGGACACTTACCAACCAAATTCTTGAACATTAATAAATAAAATAAAATAAGACGGCAATGTCACTGGAAAAGAAACATAACCCATCCCGTTAATGCACAACGCTTTAAATTTTGCAATACTCATCCCAGTGCACAGGCATTCTTCACAAGAGGAGATTCAGACATTAAAGTTCCAACAAAATCTCCTTCATCTCCTCATTTTCATACCTGTAAAACATGTTTTCAACACATCAGCATGAACAAAAAGTGAGGAAACTAAATTTATTGGCAAACTGGTTGAAATCAGTTTAGGTTGATGTAGATTTTCCATTGTTCTGTTGCACAGGCAACAGAAAGGGAATGTTTGGATATTTTTCAGGAAATCCCGAGGAAAATCACAAATCAAAAGAACGGTTCAAGAACAATAAATTCTGTCTCAAAGGAGAGACCCGTCGAGGACCATATGCGTAATGGATGAACTTGCGGTGACTGGAAAATGGAGTGAGTAACAGGTGTGGAATATCAGTGGAGCTAACCTCAGCTAGCAACGCCTGAGAGAGAGCAGACAAAACAGCGGGACAGAGTCTAAACTAACAGGAGCTATGAATAATGAGTGCCAGGTTTTTTTTTGTTTGTTTGTTTGTTTGTTTTTTTTACATACAAGTGAATTTGAAATCAAGCCAAAGAAAAACAAGTTAATGAAAAACAGACAACTTTGATAGAGGTGTCTGGGAGGAAACGGATTTGCATGAACGTCAGCGACCTCAGATGCTGAACCCCAAGGGAGTCCAGGCTGTTTGTGTAAATGAGGCCGACTACTCCCAAAACCTCCTCCTTTCACCAGAAACTAGCTTTTCCTCTCACACTGAGAGAAAACAATCAGCATTCACATGAGCCAACGGAAACTCTTTCTCTTGCTTGTCGGTTCTATCTAGTGCTGCGAAGCTACAAATCTCCTGGTTTTTAATAACTCTGAGGCTGATTCCCATCTGGGGCTGGAGTGAACTCTCATGCCATTTGATTTACTAAAATTAGAAGTGTTTTAAGGTCTGAACAATTAGTTTACATAAGCCACAAATAAACACTTCACTTGGACAAAAAAGGAAGAAGTCCAGGAAGTCAGGTCCCGTGAAAATGCCTTGAAAAAACCTTTTTTAAACAGCAAGTGTACTGAACATTTTGTTTTTGATCCTCCATCCTCGTCGTAAATTAGCAATATGTTCCTAGATATAATTCAGACAAAACACTAGATGACTCGTAAATAATAATAATAAAAATAAAAAGTATCTCAAAGTGGTAATTCTTTTCTGCTGAGTATTTAACGATTCCTCCTGATATGATCAGCTGTCTGCTACAAACAAAGGAAGCCCTGAAACGTCTACAGGGACAAACCACGACTTATCTCGTAAACAACATTGAGATAAAGTTCTGTTTATAGAACAAAGTATCCCATCCTTCATTCTCTTTTAAACTCCAGCTGGTTTCACTTTTATCAAATGGAAAAAAAACGTAAACTTTAGTCAGACTACATTTTTCGCTCCGAGGCTACATGAACCTCAGATTATATCTATTAAATAAAAGTCCTTCTGTTGGACTAATCTCTACTCTGGTCCAATTTAGTCACCACAAGCAAAAATAAAGATAAAAAAAACATTTAACATATTTTCCGGACGAGTCACACTTTTTCATAGCATGTCTGGTAAAGTTCATAGCTTTCTTTCTTTCTTTCTTTGTTTCTTTCTTTCCTTCTGCCAACACATTCTAATCATATGCCATTAAAGTAAAGCTTTCCCTTAATGCTATCCTTCAGACAAGAGTTACGACTGATTGCTGTAGGACATCTAAAACTTGCAGGACTCCTAGTCAAAGCCTGGAGATTGACGTTCTTGATACAATGGAAGTGACCGGAAGTGAAGGGGTACATTTAGGGTTGCCACCTTTCAGAAATCAAAATAAGGGACGCCCACTACTGCGCGTCGTCCTAGTCTCATAAGCGGGGTGGGGGGCTTCGACTAGGGATACCAAGGGAACAATGGTGGAGAAAGTACTCAAAAAATGTACTTAAGTAAAAGTACAAATACACAGGCAAA
>NW_015113119.1:447233-458469 GCF_001443285.1 Poecilia latipinna | reverse complement strand
TGAAAATTGTACTTAGGTACAGTAACGAAGTACTTGTACTTCGTTACTTCCCACCACTGCAAGGGAATAGTCCCTATATATTTAACAGTCCCTAAATTTAACAGCAAAATATCGGACGGTTCCGTATTTTACGGGATGGGTGGCAACCCTAGGTACATTTTTGTCTCTTACAAATATGTACGATTTTTCTGAAACTATGGGGTCTATAATATGCAGTTCTTTCTTTATTTTTTTTATTTATTTTGTTAGCCATGAAAATTCATTGTAAGTTGATTTCATATAATTTAAAATAATAAAATAAGTACTGAACTTGTTTTGGCAATGTCTTATTTTGAATTTTAGTAACGTGATAGTACGCTTAAAATTAAAATAAGGCACGTTGGAGTTTGGTTTTAATTCGACGCAACGTGGAACGTCTTCGGCAGAATATTAAAGAGAAATGTGGTATTATTTATCTATTTATTTATTTACTTGGTCGGTCTTTGTAATGAGTTCCTCATGGTTGGGCTGTTATGTGACGGGAAAGGTGACATCAGGAGAAAGGAATTAGAGTGAAGTACCGGACACGGGGGGAGGGACACATTTGGGACTAAATTTGGGCGGAAACAATAAGTCTTCGAGAGTCTCATAAACTGCAGAGGAACGTGGGAGAGAGACACAGAACGTCTGGAGCCATCTTCGTTTCGATTTGGAGCCAGGATTTCACCAACATGATGTTTTCAGGGAATCTAAGGTCTTTGGTTTTGGTGCTGGTTTGCTTGTTTTCTGCTGCCACTGCTGATGGTGCTTCCAAAATAAACGGTGAGAAAATCTTTCAGTCATGTCAACTAACCATTCCGTCTGAAATTAATCATGCGTCAAAATAACCTGCTTTTTGGCTTTCGCACACAAATGAGCTGGTCTTAGAAAACGAAGTAGGAAGAAACTAGGGGGTTCTTCGACATTGTTTCGCATCTCCATGTTTGACGTGAAAAAATATTAGTTGACATTAAATAATAGGGTGGTTAATTTTAAAGTTACAATTTTAAAGTTTGTAGTATTCGTTATTTCCCCCCAAAATTGAAGCATGAATGGTAAATTAAAGACTACTTTTGAGTGTTTATGTTTTTTTTTTCATCATTTTTATTTTTCTCTTTGTTTTTTTCTTTTTGAGTGTGTTAGAAATTTGGTACAGGGCCGGTCCAAGGTTGAATGTAGCCCTAATCACCTGCAACTTTTAGAATCCGAGGTGCCCTTTTCATCCTCATGAATAGATTCTCTTCTATGTTATGTTATTTGTCAAAAATTCATTGTAAAAAAAAAAGTTTTCAAACGAATGACACGAAAAATAGATGTAAAACAATGTTACTTGCACTTCTTGCACTTTTTGGGTCATTCTATCCTGAAAATTTAATGTGGGTATTCCACAAGAATCTGGATTTTTATTATATGTTGGAAAAATTAGTTGGTTCTTTTGTCATTTTTAACCAAATTTATGAAGAGCCAGTGTGAAAGGGCCAAAGAGCCAGTGAGTCTTGAGCCATTTTGTAGATCATTGCCCATGAGGAACAGCCATGTTTATTTGCTTGGAAATTTCACATTTTCTATAGTCCTAGAATGAACACAAGTTCATGGTTTGACAATCAGGCCAATCTGTTTGCATTATTTTTTCAGTAATTTTGTACCCAGGATTTAATTTATGCCCCTCCATACTTCTGCATTAGTCATGTCAACTACCCATTCTTGTAACAAATATATATATATATATATATACCTTTTTTTGTTAAAATATAATGTATTTACTATTTAAGGTTAATATCTTAAAAAAATAATCAAGATAAATAGTCATACTGAAATGCCTGATTTTAAGGTTTCAATGTTTTCTGAAAATTATATAGAATATATTCTACTTTATTCTGGTTTTTGTGTCTGTTTTGGACATTTGTTTCCTGATCCAATAAATCTCAACTGATCCCCTACTGATAGATATTACAGATGATTACTCTAAATCATCAATTGCCAAAGCAGGTACAAAACACAAATTGACAGTTTATATAAAACATCCAGCCTTTTTATACCTAAAAAAAAAAAGTTGTCAGAAGCAACCGAAAATGTAAAAGTATGAAATGATCAGATCTATTTCAGGTGTTGTCAGTTAAATTGCCTTGGGCCCTTCATAATGACTTTGTTTCTCTGAATTAATTCTTTGAATAGTAATTATTTCAGTTTATAGCACTCTGGGTCCTGATTTGCTTATTTATTTTTTTCTTTCGCCAGGTACTAATCTACGGAGCTTTGTCATTGGGCCAGAAGGCACAGATGAACCAATAGAGTACTTTGATGAAGATCAGCAATGGGTTCCTTCAAACCAAACAGGACGGAATAAAACATTAAACAGATCCTTCTCTAAAGAGGCACGTCAGTTCCTAACGAGCCCCATTTCCACGGTACTTATGCCTTCGTTCTACACCTTGGTGTGCTGCATCAGCGTTCCCATCAACCTCGCCGCCATCGTGGCCTTCTTTAAGGGCATCCAGCCAAAGAAGCCAGCAGCAATCTACATGCTGAACCTGGCCTCCGCTGACCTGCTCTTTGGCCTCTTGCTCCCCTTCAAGATCTCTTACCACTTCATGGGTAACGACTGGATATTCGGCGGGTTGCTGTGCCGAGTGGTCACCGCCAGCTTCTACTGGAACATGTACTGCTCCGTCCTTCTCATAACCTGCATCAGCGTGGACCGGTTCCTTGCGGTTGTGTACCCCATCGACTCCCTGGCTTGGAGGAAGACGGAGAACACCATCAAAGCCTGCGTGACCATGTGGGTCTTGTCCTTTGCTGCCTCTGTTCCTCTTGTCATCTTCGACCAGACATTTTACCTCAAAGGGCTGAACATCACCACCTGCCACGATGTCCAACTCTATACCGAGATACCGTGGTTGAAGATATATTTCATTGCCATCTGTTTCTCCCTGTTCGTTTTGCCTTTTCTTGTCACGGTGGGATCCTACACCAAAGTTATCTGGACGCTGAGGAGTGAAGTACGCGGGCTTCAAGGAAAATCACGCAAAAAAACAAGAGCAGTGGTGATGATCTTGACGGTCCTAGTGATTTTCATGCTGTGCTTCATGCCCACCAACTGCTCACTGCTGGTACACCACTTGCTGTTTGGGGTATCCAACATCGCCACCAAGGCCACCGACACCTCCTACCAGTTCTACTTGATGTTTTTGTGTTTGGGCAGTCTGAACTGCCTCCTGGATCCCCTCCTCTACTTCTTCGGCTCTTCCCAGTGTCAGAGACAGCTGTCCAACATGCTGTGTAGATCGTCGACAAAGGGTAGACTCACCAGTTCATCGTCTGACTCGTACAGATCCAGCACCAGACCCATTCTGAAGTCCAGCCGCACCGAATGCTCCACAATGTCTTCATCAGTGAGCAAAACGGACACATTAGAAGCAAACCTGAACAGCCAGTACAAGAAACTGTTGGTCTAATCACTGTGGCACTGGGCATTGGTTAGTATTTTTAAGTGCAGAAACACGAAGCTGTAAAATTAAGGCTACTACAAAAACTGAGCACTTAGTTGGGATGTTTCTGTTGAGATTTACTGAAATGAAAAGTAACCAAGCATCTTGCTCTAGTAGAAACACTAGAAATCTTTCTTTTTTTTTTGTCAGGAGGACAAACCTACACGCACAGATGTGAAGTTAAATCTGGCATAAAACTGAGTGTAAAACAGTATGCTTCACCTTTTCTCTATATTTACATTTGCACACTGAATGTTATTAGCTATTCCTTCAGCTTTTTTGAAGCAAATGTAAAGGTTGTTACATTTAGTGCTTTGTTTTATATGTAAGCTTTCAGCTATATTTTTTTCAAAATGTACAATATTTTTTGTATTTTTTAAATATTTTTGTCTCTTAATAAATATTTGAGACTCAACTTTGATGTTTTGACTTCTATTAAGCAAACTGTGAATTAACCAGAGGTTCCAGTTACAAGGAAAGTAGTTTAATGCTGCCACCTGCTGGACAAATATGTAAATCACTAAGTTTTAGATAACTTTCCATCTTTTATTTTTTGTTAAAACAATGGGTCACGTTATATTTAACAAATGTAACTGTAAGTTTGGTTGATACTGAAAAGAGAATTTATTGTAGTAACTTTGTTCATGAAATGAAAATCATGAATTATTTGCACAAAGTAATTTGAACTTATTTCTGTACGTCTTAATTGAATATGGATTACAACTAATGAAAACGTGACATTCGGTGTGAGAAATTTTTACATGATATTGGTAAAATTAAAATATAAGGCCTGCGGACGCAATTAGCCCTGTTGAATTGTAAGAATGTCCTTTTAAAATGAATTTAATTTCTCTGATGATACTATACACATTAATTGCGTCATCAAAAAGACATTCAAATAAAATTTGAGTATTATGATGATCATCAACAGAATTGGCTACAAATAAAAGCCAATGTAAAGTAAGTGTAAAACATGTCGCTAAAGGTAACGCATCCGTACCTCAAAACTGCTTATAACGCAGTGTCAAAATTGTTCTTACTCATCTACACCGATAGGTGGTGGTGTTTTACCGTTTATTAAGAAAAATATCCTCACCGCTTTAAAGCAATGCCAAAGAAAAGACACTTTAGTTACAGGTAGTTATTGCTTAAATGTCTCAAGATAGTAATTAACTTTTCCTGAAATTCTTTGTCACAGATCTTATTAAAATGTCCTTTATGCACAGAGTCAAAGATAACCTAGCTGAAATAGTTGAAAGAAGGGGAAAAAAAAAACTCAGAATATTATAAGCATTTTTAATTCGGCTGATATACTATTCTCCTTTGGGGAAGCAAAGTCGCTTTCTTCTAGCTTTTTTCCTCCCTAAGAGGTACATAAAATACTGAGTTTGTACATTAGATGTTCGCATACAGGCCAATAATTTAAAAAGAAATTATGGCTGATAATAATCGCTGATAGCATCAATTAGTCAGATTAAAAGAGTCATTGTACTAACTTCTATACCCTGACAACCTCGATGTGTAAACACAGTAAACCAGTTCAAGGAACTTCTTGTGTTATCGCCCACACCACAATCCCGCGTTCCTGGAAAGCAGGCGACACGTTTTTACATGAAATCTTCTCATAATTCCCAGATCAGTTACCGTCTTGGAGTGGGTGGGGGAAGGTTGGTGGCTTTGCGTAGTCACGTGACCTATAGTGACATCATCCAGGTGTCACGGAAGTTTGGTCTTGCAACCTGTAGAGACGAAACAAACGTCGTCGACGCAGACCGCGCCCGCGCTCTCATTTTTAACCTGCGCGTTTGTCACCTGAACTTACGGTCATGGAGACGTGTGCGTTGACAGAAGGTAAAGTTTAATCTTTTTTGTGCCTTTTCTTACTGTTATTACTTCAATAACCTGTCAGTGTGGAAACCCAGTACCTCAACATGTGTCTCATACCGTTAGGTTACACAGTACGTGCTTACACTACCAAGTCACCCAAGACATTTATTGTATTGTATTTCATGTGGAGTTTTAGTGTTGGACTACACAAAAGTAGTGGACAGTTGTAACGTGTAAGGTTAATAATAGGTGTTTGTTTTGTATTCAGCCATTACGTTGTGTACATGCCAGGTTTGCATATAGGGGGAGACATTTTGACCCATTCTTCTGGCCAAATGTCTCAAATGCAGTCGAATTGGATCTACATCCAATTCGACCAATCCAATCCAGAGTTTTATTTCCCCGTACTTCTCAATAGAATAAAAGTCTGGTCTTTGACTAGGCTATTTTAGCATATGGATGTGTTTCAAAGTCAACTCTTTTTGCTGAAGCTTAGTCTGTCCTCCTGGAAGGTGAACCTCTGTCCAAACCTCGAGTCTCATTCGACACATTCAGAGATGGAATGTTTTTGGAAGCCGGTCAGGATGTTCAGTTTTTCAGTCTTTTAGTCAGATCTCTAAAAGACTCACATGATCCATCCATTTTCTTTACAACCTTGTCCCTTTGTGGGGTCGGGAGGGTTGCTGGTGCCTATCTCCAACTAACGTTCCAGGTGAGAGGTGGGGTAACCCTGGACAGGTCACCAATCTGTCGCAGGGCAACACAGAGACACACAGGACAAACAACCATGCACACACACACACACACACACACACTCACACCTAGGGACAATTTTGGAGAGGCCAGTTAACCTGACAGTCATGTTTTTGGACTGTGGGAGGAAAGCAGAGTACCTGGAGAAAACCCACCATGCACAGGGAGAACATGCAAACTCCATGCAGAAAGACTGGGGCCGGGAATTGAAACCAGAACCTTATTGCTGCAAGGCAACAGCTCTACCAACTGCGCCACTGTGCAGCCTAAGCATCACATGAAAAAAAAGCAATTAGAAAAACAGTGTTGTATGGTACCAATGCCATAAGACACTAATCAACCAGAGTTATAAAAAAAAAGCAGCCTTTCCAAGAGTCCCTGATCGATCATATCGACTATAACCAGGAGGTCACAAGAACCCAGAACAACAGCTACAACTTCTGCAGAAATCGATTCCTTAATGTCAGTGTTTAACAGAGAGACTTGGCAGTAATGGGAAAGCTCATAAACCAGAACCAAGCACTGGCCAAAAGACCACAAAGGTGATGACCCCTTTTGAGAAAATTTTCCGTGGACTAATGAGACAAAAATGGAAATGTTTGGGAAGTGTGTGCCATGGCACTTCTGACCTAAAGAAGTGCCAGAGTGATGATTGTTTTACTGTCATCACTCTGACAGTTAAACAGGGTGGTGGTGATGTGATGGTCTGGGGCTTCTTTGCTTCCTTAACACCTGAAACTGCAGCGAGATTGTTCAGCTATCGATACAGAGCCCTTAGAACAATCCTGCTTTGATTTTACAGCAGGATAATGATCCAAAGCAGCAAGTCCACCTCTGAATGACTCAGAGCTGGGGTTAGGGTTAGAGTTTTGAAAGTGCCTAACAAAGCGTGGACTTAATTACAACTCAGAAACTTTGGTATAGTCTTTGATGCTTGAAAATCCACCAGCATGGCTGAATTATAGACATTTCTGCAAAGGAGCATGGGCCACAATTCCTCAATGAAGATATTGTCAATGCAGGCACAACCAAAATATAAACAAATTTATTCAATTGTGCCCTAAATTTCCCACCAATTTAGGGCACAATTATTTTTCCCCAGAGGTCCAGGTTGTTTTGGATAGGGTTTCTCCCTTAATGAATGAGGTCATTATTTACTCAAGCTATTTTTATCCAATCTTAAAACTTGCTTCATGATCTGAAAAAATATAGTGTAAATAAATAAATTAATTAAAAAAAGAGAGAGCAAATACTTTTTAGAGCACTGTATCTCTTTTTCAGGTCATGGTTATGCACTACTTTATGTTGGGTTTATCTCATGAAATCCCATTGAAGTACACTGACATTTATGGTTACTATTATGCATTGAATATTAAAAAGTTAATGTTTTATAAGTTGCCCTGCGACAGACTGGCAATCTGTCCAGGGTGTACCCCGCCTCTCGCCCGGAATGTTAGCTGGAGATGGGCACCAGCACCCCTACCGACCCCACTAAGGGACAAGGGTGTAAAGAAGATGGATGGATGGATGTTTTATAAGTACTTTTAGAAAGTTCTAAAAATAAAGCCTATTGTTTATTTGCTTATCCTTTCATGCTTTGAATTCACAGGAAATACCAAGGGCTTGATTGGGGGAGAAACGGACAATGGCATATTTCTTGGCTCTGAAGCCCAAGCAGTCCTGAAAAGTCCTCTCACAACCGCCTTCCTCCCAGCCGTCTACACCTTCGTGTTTCTCGTTGGGTTTCCCACCAACGCCTTGGCTCTATGGGTTTTCCTCTTCAGGACCAAGAAAAGGCACCCGTCATCCATCTACATGGCCAACCTGGCTCTTGCTGACCTGCTTTTTGTCATTTGGATCCCTTTAAAAATAGACTACCACCTCAACGGCAACAACTGGAAGTATGGAGACGGGCTGTGCAAAGTTCTGGTGGGGTTCTTCTATGGCAACATGTACTGCTCCATGGCCTTCATCGCTTGCATTAGTGTCCAACGTTACTGGGCTGTAGTCTACCCAATGTCCCAGCATCAAAGGAGCAATTTTTTAGCAGTGTCTGTTTCTGTAGTGATTTGGGTGCTGGTGTGGATCATCACCATTCCTCTCTACCTCTACGATCAAGAAGTAAACATACCAAACATGTGCATCCGGACCTGCCATGATGTCACCAAGCCAAGCCAAAAGAAGACTGCGGCTGGATACTTCTTGACAATGGGAACGGTGGGATATGTCATCCCCACAGTTGTATGCATCATGTCGTACGTCTTCATGCTCAGGGCTCTCCAGGACAGCATGGGGGACCCTACCATTGCCAAGAAGCGCCGCAAGGCTGTGGTCTTGATCATCACCGTCCTGGTCATGTTTATCGTCTGTTTCACCCCCAGTAACATCATGCTGCTGGCGCACTACATCCTCCTGCTGGGAGAGGTTGTGAACAACGGGTATGGGTTTTACATCACCACCCTGTGCCTAGCGAGCCTGAACAGCTGCGTGGACCCTTTTATTTACTACTTCATCTCTGAGGACTTCAGGGAGCACGTGAAGAACACGTTTCTGTGCAGGAGTCAGAGGTCAGTTGAGAGGAAGAAGATCTCCTTCAGCGCTCTGAAGTTCTCCAAGAAGAGCGGCTCGTACACCACCAGTAGTACACGAAACACACAGAGCAGCGATTGTTGATGGCGGTGTCGTTACTAATCCTCTTGTGGTCTTAGCACGACGCTCTGAAGGAGCGTGAAGGACATCAAGGTCGGGAAGCGGGAGGGGTGTAAAGACGCAGGCGGGGTCAGTGCGACCCCCATCAGATCGCTCACAGGGTGAAGAGTTTGCGGGGTCAACTGGGCCCTGTCCTTTAAGACTACGCGAGGGTTAAACTCAGGTTTGAGAGAAAATAGATCTTGAGATGGAGTATTTAGGAACAGGTCTATAATTTTCTAGAGCTTTTTTTTTTGCATGGTCAATATTTCTTTTTGAAAAAATAATTTGTACAGTTATTTTATTTTTATTTTTTTTTACATATTTTATGTATTCTGCTATATGCCTCATTTTATTGACATTTTTGACCAGTTACCTTGATCACATAGAAAATACTTATGTTGTGGTTTTAGATAAGTGAATGTAGCCTTTTTGTGTGCCACAGGACTGTAAATCAATGTGTTAATGACACCTATTAAATTATGTAAAACTACCTTAATAATTGACTTCTTTTATATATATTTTTGTATAGCCATGCATTTTAGCCTTTGTCAAACCAAAAGGGGGAAAAATATTTAGAATCACAATGTTCAAACAAATCTTTTTCAATTTACAGAATTTAGTCAAAAGAAAATGATAAACACAATAGTTTAAGCTACACTTCTGCTAAACCTACCAAGATGGTTTACAATCTTTCATGTTTTCATGCTGCAAGGAGAAAAATTGAGTCATTGGCCCAACTATTAGTTCAGCTCTTCCTGCTTCCTGCATGGAAAAAACCTGTTTCATTTACATTGTAAATTTTTACCTGAATCAGCTGATTTGAATTCGGATCAAAGAACATGGTTACATGCTGAGTATGTAGATGGTTTAAATTGGGGATTTGCCAATCATTTAATCAATCACTGATCACTGATCAAAATCAACCAGTTTTATCTTAGTTCGCTCTGACTGAAGACGAGCACCGAGAAATCTTTGTAAATCAAATGCATTCAAAAGCTGAAACTCCCATTTTGTTTGGTCTGTAAATGCATCAGTTTAGTAAAACTCAGGTTAGAGATGAATGGGGAAAACTTTGTGTTTTTCTGTTGAATTCAAAAATACTAATACTTTTATCAAGAAGCTTCCCTCAGAGTTGGAATGCTATTTTTTTTGTGTGTTTAACAACTAAAAAAGAGTTTATATGTGCTGGACACTTCTTCAACCTACATTGAACACTCCTTCTGATACCTCCAACACCTTTATTTACCCTTGCTTTGTTTGTCACTCATACAATTCACATTATGCATGGTAATAATTTTAAACCTAGCCCTTTTATAAGACCAATTTTGGTCAAGCAAAAATTATGATGTATGTGTTCAAATGGACATTTTACTCTTTTTAAGGGTTTCTGGTCTTTGTCTTGTAATGCAGTCCAGTAAATATTCAACCTTTGGGTGAAACAAACACCCAAAAACATTTCTCACATGCAAAGAATATCTTTTAAAAGCTTTTAAAAATGTTACTAGAAGATTGCAGTGAGATTAATCAAATATTAAGCTGCTGCATGTGGAACTAAAAAAGACCTTTAAATATGCGTGTGTAGCTGAGAGTGTATTGTATGGCAGACTGTTGGAAAGGTCAAACTATAGTTGTTCCTTATTTTCATAACACACATGTTTACCATTTGTTCTCAGTTCAGGGTTGGTCCTACACCACTTCAGTACTGTGTCAGACCTTTGAGTGTTATATCACCAAAAACAATTATGGCCAAACTAATTAGCTTACTGACCAATTGTGACTCGGTAATATTTTGTCTTTCTACCATAGATGGATAGACAGTCAGTGTAAAATAGTTACTTCAGTTTGAGTCTTCTTTAAATTCTACAGAACTCCTGCCCACAGAAAGAAATTTGACTTTGTATTTTAGCGCCTTAGTAAAAAGGCGCTAAAATACAAAATTGGGTCTCTGTCTCTTAAAGAAACTCCTGCTCTTTCTGAAACTCTGCCTTCAGGAAGTCATCAAAAATGGTTCCTATTAACCCTTTAACAACATTTTTATCAGCATTTCACTGAGAAGTAGCTCCTATAATGAGCTCAGAAGATGCAGTTCCGCCAGGTATTTGCTAATTGCTGCTGCCTAGTCTGAAGGAGTTGAGTGGTGGAGTCACGGGGATGGGTGCTGAAAATTTTTCTCACTCTCTTAGTTCCTCAAAAATAAAAGGTTTGGACGCTTGGAAACTGCAACTCTGAGGAGGAGTTCCGTCCTCGAAGGCGGAGCTAGGTCCAAGCTGGCTTTTTGCACAGGTTGCCATGGGAGATTAAAGGATTTCTCAAACATGCATGTAAGAAGCAAAGCAACACTCTGGGTATGTTTCTGATGAGGAAATAACATTATTAAATTATGTAAAACTAAAAAAAAAAAAAAAAAAAAAAAAAAAATTAAACACAATCCTACCTTTTAAAAAAAAAAAATAAAAAAA
>NW_015113119.1:412271-444132 GCF_001443285.1 Poecilia latipinna | reverse complement strand
ACAAAGCAACACTCTGGGGATTTTTCTGATGAGGAAAAAACATTTTTAAATTTTTTAAAACAAAAAAAAAAAAAAAAAAAAAAAGTAAATTTCACACTATGCTTCACCTTTACAAAACAAAACTTAAAATATGGTCAAAATACCAGAGGATAAAACCTGTTGTGCAGCCTGTCCATGTGGGACAGGCTGCACAACAACTTCACAGGGAGCCTGTTGTGTTCTCATGAAGAAGGAGCTGGTCTTTTTGTTATTTATAGCTTTTTGTTAAATAGATGTTTTTTCAGAAACATAAAACTTGTTGGTTCCACTGTTTCCACATTTTAATGACTAGTGTGTGACTGCATCAGGACACACCTAGATTTCCTAAAAAAAAAAAATGTTCCAGAATGTCATCCCTTAGAAAAACCACCATGTGGTTCCAGCTCCGGGTAATGTGGATGTGTCACTACATATTTAATTGTAGTTGCAAACTTTTGCAACCACAACAATTTTTTTTGAGGATCTAATCAGAACTGTTGTGGGAGTGAGAACATTTCTCAGGTATATTTCATAAACATTAGCTGCATAACTGTAATAAAACACAGCTGAGTGCTTAGTAGCTCTTTTCATGACATGTGAGAGGCAAATAATTAAACATTTTCTATGTAGCCACGTTTTTGAGACTTTAAAGCTTTAAAGGCCAAGAATAATTCTTTCATATTTATTCTTGACATGTCAAGAATATATATGAGAATATTTTTAAGCCTGGTATGTGGACAAAATGTTGCCTACAAATGAACTGTACTAATTTTACGTTGTAAACGTTATTTAAAGTTAAGTTAAAATTCATCAAGTGCCGTCCTTCATTCGTGGGGCATGCTACAGCTTATATGACTTGACTTGATAACACTTTTTTTTCTTTTTTTATAAACATACAATCTTTGGTAGATGTATGGAACAGTGCAACATGGATAGGAAAATAAAAAGAAACAGAAACACGAGATGAAGACGACAACAAATGGAAGACCAGCAAACAATTTGATAGAGGGGCTGTGGCAGCAAGCTGAGGGAAAAAGGGTGAGGAGTAAGCGCATGCGCGGAGCAAGCGGCGGAAAGCCAGTCCGTCTGCGTGTGAACCAGTAGAAAATCTTATCATACCATTTTATTTATAAAGCACTTTATACACTAACAGGACCAAAGTGCTGTACACAATTTTAAAATACAAAATGCTGGTTGGTTTGGATAGATTTTCCCCCACCAGTGAACAAAATCATAATTTAAACATTTTGCTTTATATTTATTGTGATTATTTCTGTGTATTAACACATTTTTCTTATATCTGAAACAGACCATTTGGATTTTTTTTTTTTTTGAAAGACAAGGTAAATATTGCTGAGTCAACATCCTGGCTGACTCCTACCTTCCCCGTATTTAGAACAAAATACGGGGAAGCAGCTTTTAGTTTTTATGCTCCAGCCCTCTGGAATAAGCTTCCGGCTCACTGCAAATCTGCCCCAACTTTGAGTTTATTTAAAACAAGGTTAAAAACATTTCTTTTTGAAGTTGCCTATTCTTGAATTTTTTTTTTTTTTGTGTGTTTCTTGTCTGATTGGTATTGTTTCTCTGTAAAAGCACTTTGAATTGTCTTTGACTGAAAGGTGCTATATAAATAAAATTGCCTTGCCTTGCCTTGCCTACCAAAGAAGATTGAGTCTTCTTGATTGCTTTACATAATGCTTTGTTTCTCAGTATAGTATTGGGCAGGATGAACAACATATTAAAGATGGAAAAAGGTTGAAAATATCAATTATTAACATGATGATTTTCATGTGAAATTTAGAACTTCGACAATTTATTATTATTATTATTATTATTATTATTATTATTATTAAAATATATATATTCTCATTTTTTTAACCAAGGTTAATCTATACCAAGATATTTATTTTTCAACGCTTAAAATTAAATGTTTCATACTGCAGTATCAAAGTATTTCCGCATTCATAAGCTTTTATCTAAATTGTCTGTTTCTTATTGTTCAAGTTGAGTGCCATGGAAACCAAAGGGGGAAACTGCCGCGTGCATTACACAACTGACGTATGCGCATGCACGGACTACGGACAGGTAGTCTCGGGGTGTGTCCTCCAGCGACCGAGAGCTTATCAGACATTTTTTAAAGAGGAAAGATCAAGTAAGAGACGACCAGAAGAAGAATTTCGAGTCTTGAGCGCACAGACATGGATTCAAAGTGGATATTGTCGCTTCTGTTAGTTATCGGCTGTGCTTTTGCTGTTAATGCACAAGGTAAGTCAAACACAGTTTTCTTTGTGTTATGTCGACGTTTTATGGATATAGAGGGTCGCGAGGCACGACTTTTACTGATCAAAGAGCAAAGAGGCTGCAATAATAAGGTTAATGTTTTATGTTAGGACCTCATATAGAGTCACTTAGTAGGATTTTAGTTTTCACATTTTTGATTTGGTAAATTACAAAGAAACTACAATCTGCCTAAGCAAGAAAATAACCATAGTAACTACTATTTATTAATTCTTTTGTAGTTTTACAGTTTTACAGTTTTAAGTAAAAGAACGTGCAGCTTTCTATATATATACATACGTGTATATGTATATTTACATATATACATATATGTGTGTGTGTGTGTGAATATATAAGAAAAATTTATATAATGTAAAAAGCAAATGATATACTCCCCGCCATCAGCTGCTCTGTGTGATCTAATAAGTGTCTCCCTTTATTGTTGAGAAATTTAGGTGATTTATTTCAACATCATTACTGATAGTTTGTTGGAAATTTACAGCATTTGCTCAAAAGACTGTCCTACGACCTTTCCATGGATTCAATTTTGGGGTGCACTGATAGCAGTTTTCTGATCAGTCACACATTACCGATATTTAAAAAGCCTAAGCTGCCGATTCCAAAGTTGGCCAATACTATTTTTTTTGTCTGAAATGTGACTATTGTTAACTGCAAATGTGCAGGAATGACCTGGTGGGCCGCTCTGTCAGTCAGACTTCTCTCATGGCAGAGCAAAACAGGACAGTGGTTGAGTTTTAGATGTTTGTTGGTCTAGAAAAGATCGGTAGATAAGATCGGCTTCACACGTAAATATCGGCCAATCACCAATCTCCCAAAATTAAGAAAACTGGTGCCGATAAGTTGGTGCATCCCTAATTCTGTTCTTGATTTTGTGGTGTGTTTGGGTCTGACATCCCTCTGCATGACCCAGTTTCTCCCAAGCTTCAGCTGATAGTCTGATTGCCTTACATATGATTGCAGAAAACCTCACCTCCTTGTTTTTACAGTCACTGAAATGTGCATAGTGTCCTGTGTCTGGAATACCAGCCCATATCACGCCTCTATCACCACCATTCTTTTTCGAAGGTACAAAGTGTTTGTGCGGTAGAAGCCAGTCATACTTGTTTGATGCTTTTATGAAATTCCGTCTTAGACTGTAACCTAACGCGATAATGGACCGTATTGTCTGAGATGGAGCTTGATTTCCCTCTCAAATTGTTTATGGGTTTCATATTTCCTAAATAAACACAATGAAGTATATTATGTTTAAACATGACTGTAGCTGCAACTACAGTCATGTGTTAAACATTAATGCAAAGTCATTTATATGTAATCTTTTAGAAGTATTCTTGTCATTTTGGCTGAGAACTTCATACAGGTCCTGTTTGAAGGAAGACATTCAGCCTTGCCCTACCACCGCCGAATTAATTCTGTTCCTAAAGTTACTTTACTGTCTTGTTTTTAGGGATTAACATCAAAACCTTCTTGTCTGTCTATGAAAAAATATAAGTATCAATTGAAGTCAAGAGATTGGAATTGGAAAGCCATAAGCAAACCACTAACCAGTGAGGGGAACCAGAGGAATGTATTATACCATACATAAATCAGCTTTTACTCTAACATCTCTTTTATCTTTGTCTATTTCAGGCCGAAGTTTTATTGGTATAAAGACTGAGGATGGAACGACTATCGATGATGTAGCATTAGCTACCCTGCAGAGCGGGCTTACCACCGTGTTCTTCCCGATCATCTACACCGTTGTGTTCGTGGTGGGGCTAACTGCAAATGGGATGGCCATATGGGTGTTCCTCTTCCGGACCAAGAAGAAGCACCCTTCCTCCATCTACATGGCCAACCTTGCCTTAGCTGACCTGCTGTTTGTTGTCTGGATGCCTCTGAAAATTTCCTACCACGTAAACGGAAACAACTGGCTCTACGGGGAGCCCCTGTGCAAAGTCCTGGTGAGCTTCTTCTATGGGAACATGTACTGTTCGGTGCTCTTCATCACCTGCCTCAGCGTGCAGCGGTACTGGGTCGTGGCAAACCCGATGAGTTCACAGAGGAAGAACAACACAGTCGCTATCAGCGTCTGTGTGGCTGTCTGGGTTTTCATTTGGATCACCTCCACTCCTCTGTACCTGTACGATCACACAACTAAGATCAAGGGCACAAACATGACAACCTGCCATGATGTGATCGTCATAGGTCAAGATGGCAAAGATCTATACGAATCTATCAAGTACCCTTTCTTCTACTTCCTGTTCATGGCAACAGTCTCATTCTTCATCCCTTGCATCGTAATCATTGTGGCGTACGCGTTGCTGCTCAAAACTCTGGGGAGCAATACGGTCGACAGCAATGCAACAAAGACACGGAGAAAAGCCGTCGTGTTGATTTTGGTTGTCCTGGTGACCTTCCTCATTTGCTTCATCCCCAGCAACATAATGCTGGTGGTGCACTATGTCCTGGTGAAAACCGAAATGGAAGACAGAGGCTACGGCTTCTACATCACGTCACTGTGTCTGGCGAGCCTCAACAGCTGCCTGGACCCTTTCATTTACTACTTTGTGTCGGAGGAGTTCAGGGAGCACGTGAAGAACACGCTGCTGTGCCGCAGCAGCAGAGCCGTGGAACAGGAGAAGGCCGCGTACAGCTCAATGACGTACTCCAAGAAGAACCGGTCGTTCATGTCAGGGAGCAACAACACGGAGAACATCACCTGCTAGCGACGGAGCACAGACTGCGGGTGCTTCCACTCTTCTGCACTGATGTTGTCGTCCATCGTGAACCCGACCAAAGATGAACTCTGAACCTTGATAGGACTGCAGCTTGGGATGTGTGACTTTATCAGGAGGTGCTCAGCGTTAAACTGTGAATCATTATATGTTTTGTTTTATGTTATATTAAATAAATGGATGCAAACATGTGCAGGTCATCTGTTAAAGACTGATGTTGGTGGCATAAGATGCATTAAGTTGGATTTTCCTGGACAACAAAGATTTCCAATGTTTGAGGTCAGATCTGCCGATTCTAATGTGTGTGTGTTTTTTAACTGTCGGTTTTGAATCAAACATGAAATGAAAATATTACGAGATTATTAACACTTATTCATTAAATCTGATATTTATATCCATTCTCAGAAAAAGTCCTGCTGTTGGTTGATGAGTTTATAGATTGGAAAAGGTGGACATTTCTGTTTTCAAAGGACCTGATGGATATACATACAAAAAAAAATTCTGTATTTATCAATTTTATAGCCGGTTGGTGCATCTTTTTATTTATACAACACTGGAAATAAATTTAAGTTGTATGTATTAAACAGCTACAATTACTCAGTCTTATTACTAGAAAATATAAAAAAAAAATACATATATTTTTTTTACACCTTTTTCATTAAAATTTTCTTGTTGCTGTTTTAACTAATTTTAAACCTTTTGTTGTTAAGCTTTTGATTGTTACATATTTTCTTAAATAAACAGAACAGAAACAGGGTTTCTGTGAAACTCCATTGTCCCGTTGCGTCATTTTGTTGTCCTGCGTGAGTCACGGGCCTCGTTGTCATCCGGCAGTCGGACGTCCTTTTCTTAGCTCACTTAATCTTTCAAAACCCTTGGAATTTCTGGAATGTGCTGTGTTGAAATGTAGGGCACCGCAGCACCTAAAAGCTGGTCAAAGATCAAGGGATGGTGAGCTCGGGGTTGAGGAATGTCAGAAGGCATGATGAGACACATTTTATAGACAAAGTCGTCATCTTTCTGGTTTCAATTTCTTCTGCATTTAGAAACTTGTGTGTAGATCTGGGCTTTCTTGCAGCTTTTCTTCCTGCTGTTTGTTTTTAATGTCACAATTTCAACATTTTACGGCTTCCACGTTCTCCTCAGAGTCATTCTTTCCCAAAACAACAACAAAAAAAGGCCTTGGTACTCCATTTATGGTCCTTCACGTTAAGAGAATCGGCAAGTGAACTGCGCTCGCCACACCTTTTGCAGGGCCCACCATCCCACAGAGAGCTGCCAGGTTCCTGTTTTAACGACCGGTCGGGGCAGAGCTGTGGGTAAATCATTGGCTGTGGAGTTTCACCTTACCTTTTGTCAACGCTGCGGGGCAGAAGGCCTTCCTTTCAGAGCGGAGCCACGCCCTGGTCACGTTTGACGCAGCTCCTTTTCCAAGCACAGTTGTGGTGTAATGGAACAGAACTGCTGGAGGTTATTTAAAAATTAGAGTAGCACTGTGTCACACATAGCACGTCCGCAGAGGTTTTTGTGAAACAAACCAATGTAAACCAACCTTCTTTGTTGTAGCTGGATAATGTGTTATTTCTATGCACTGCTATTTATTTACCTTCTGTCATTAGTTATGGTCAGCATATGTTTTTGTATGGACTGATTACTTCTGTTTTGTTGTATTTTAAAATGTTCAACCAAGGACTGGGATCGCAAACAAGCCTTTGACTAGATAGTTTTTGTCCAAAACGATGGCTGCATTGTTTTGTCATGCAACAATGCTTTATCTGCTGTCCTTGACTGAAAACATTTAACTGTGTTTCTACTAAAGAAGCTCCACTAGGAGCTTGTGAACATGTTAATGTAGGAGAATGTGAAATGGAATCAGAAGCGATGACCAACTTTTCCATTTTATCCTCCAAAACAAGCTTTTTACTGACTTAATATGTCGGTTGTCTTTTTGGTTTGATTTTGACACGTGTATGTTTACAGAATTGGGTAACACTTTATTTGAAGGGGAGTGCATAAGACTGACATGACACTGTCATAAACATGACATAACACTTGTCATGAACATAAACAAGTCTTTATGAATGTTTATGACAGTTTTACTGGTGAAACCTGGGAGGAAACCAATAAATTGTCCAGCTAAATTCAACCTCATTTAGTTTTTGAACTTGATGCTGCAAACATAATGGAAATATTAACTTTTAATTTTTATTTATCTTCCAAATTATAATCATGCTGGTAATAGAAAACTGAAAAAGAGCTATATTGAGTTTTCTGACACAAATGGACACAGATACATATCCATTCACAATGGGCGTGTTTTTTTATTGTAGGAAACTGTAACACTAAACAAACTGTCGGAGAGGAAAAACTGTCTTTGAAAATTGGTCATGAGTTATTTGCTTTATTGTACATATCTGGAGTTTCATTATCAAATTTTGTTTCACTTTTAGCTCTTTTCAGAGCTTTCAGTTAATATTAATAATTTCAGCAATGATCGAATTTTAAAATGTCAATCTTTCCCTTCAGTGTCATTTTTCAATTTTGGCATCATTTTAGCCCCATACAAAAGTAGCCCCAGATGATAACACACTACTATTGTGAAGTTTGACTGTAAATATCATGTTCTTTATCTGAAATGCTTCTAGTTTTACACTTGATGTAAAGAGAGGCACACCTTTGAAAAAGTTCTTACTTGATCCCATGATCATTTGTCATGTGTTTCCGGTCCATTGTTTCACCTCCGTGACTTCTGATAGACATATTTGTACACATACTACTGCTAACATTACATCATATAACGGAGGCTCGCCTGCCACAGACTCAGGGATGAAGACTTTTCCTTACTGTTCAGATGTAGCTTCACTCAGGTACATAGATAATGGGTGAGACTTTCAGACACTCTGGCGTGTCCTAACAGCTTCCCACAACACCAGAAACCTGTTCAACCAGTTCTGACCCAGTCACCATTGAATGGTGGTAAACAACAGGTGGCACAAGGTGTTTCGATTGCCTGTGAGTCATTTTTATGTCCGATGAGTCACTTAGTTTTTGTGCAACCAAATATGGTCTAAAATTAGAGATGTGTTTTTGTTATTCAGGTTAATTTCACAGTCTAATTTAGGGATTGGAGTCATTTTTTTTTTATGCGGATGTGTGTATATGTGTGTGCAGAGAGGGTGACTTCTGCTGGCTTCAGAAAATAATGCAGGTTTATGAAAAAGTGTAGCAACTAATCAGTGTTAAAAGTGAAGTCCATAGAATACCCCCTGTAGCAATAATTCATAATAAAATTACCCAAGTAAAACTAAAAAGTACAATGTAGTAAAAAATACTCTTAACAGTAGATTTTTTCCAAAAAGTTACAGAAGTATATGTGCTCTGTAACTCTTTGAGTGAGAAATGAACATTTCAATAAGTGCAGCCACGTGGTTTAATTATATGGTGAAAAAAGCGACTAATGTGTATATAGTCAAATGAATCCTAGAGATTTCTGCAGTTTTAAGTTTCCAAAATATTCCAAACTATTTTTATTTCCACTTGCAGACTTCACATTCATAATACGCCTCCCTGTGAGGAGCCTCATTAAGAGCGCTTTCAGCTAGAGCGTTTTGTCTGGAAGCAGACTCACGGATTAACATTGCGACCACGCTTGATTCGGCTAAAAGACGACCATTCATGTGTGCAAGTGAGAGGAGAGAGAGGACGAGCGTCCGTGCCACCGAATGCTCAAGATGAGCCACTCAGGAAGGTTTGACAACACAGATCTGATTTGAATGCTTTTATCTTTCCTTTCATTTACATTTAATTCTTTTTGCAGATGCACAAAAAACAACCTGAGGAAACGAAGAGAAGCGGCAATGCATCAAGACATTCGGATGAACAAGAAGTCTTGAAAATGAGTCAAGTTTATTTGTATTAGCACATTTCAGAAACAAGGCAGTTCAAAGTGCTTTCCGTCATAAAAACATCATAGTCACCAACTGTGAAACAGGAAACATACATTACATTTTGTCAAATCCATCATCAAAATTATTAATGCACATCTAACATGTTGATCAAGGTTCCACTTATTACTGATGAATAAGACAATCAGGGATAATATATACCATCACTTTCCATTAATGCAGAAAGAAACAATCTCTGTACATTTTTAGCAGACAATTTAGGTGTAACAGAGAGATTTCCAACAAATTCAGTTAGTAAAAAAATATGGAAGATCAAAGAAAGACAACAAAAACTGGACGAAGCTGCAAGAGTGGAGATAGAAAAAAACAAGAGTGTTGAAATGTGAGAAGGTACAAAAGAGTTTGAGTCAATCAGAGTGCTTTAGTCCTTTTTCCTCTTTCATGTCTTCTAGCTCTTCTGAGGCAGATTGGCCGGAGGCGGTTGGCACCGTGTTGGTTCCCCCGAGCCAGTCCCAATGGGAGAAGAACGGGGCAAAGTTGGTCCCCGGTCGCTGGTGATGAGCGTCATGCTTGGGGGCCCCGCCCCAAAGGCCAAAGGGCACCAGGTTGTGCATGGCCCAGGGGAAGTCGTAGCCACAGTGGTCCTCGGTGGAGACGTAAACGTTAAAGACCATGAAGCCCCAAGTTGTGAGGCAGTGGCACCTTAGCAGGATGGGGTCCACTGTCGCCCAGAATCCCACGCTGAACAGCTCCCAGCCAGAGAGGTACTGGGTGACCAGGCTGAAGGGCTGGTTGTACTGGTGGTGGATGGCGTGGAAGGTGCGGTAAAGCCAGGGAACCCGGTGGTGCAGGAGGTGCCACAGGTAGTACTGGAAATCGAAGACGACCATGCAGCCCAGGATGCCGAGAAGGAAGCTCCAGAGAGAGGGGGCCTCCGGAGGCAACGGGGTCGGCGGCCTCCACAGCCACTGCGCAACCGCCGCGGGGAAGATGAAGAACAGGTGGTTATAGACGGTGACGCCCAGGGTGATCCAGATGTTAGGCCAGGTGACGGGTTTGTCCGGATGCAGCCGGTAGCGGTTGATGGAGGGCCAGGTGGGAGCCAGCAGGTCCAACGCAGTGTAAATACCAACCAGGACGAAGTAGGTGGTGACCGAGAGGACCACGGGGAAGAGCGGGCTCCTGAGCAGGTCGTGGTGGTTCTGGTGGAGGTAGTCCCAGATAGGCTGTAGGACCAAGGCATGGGACTCGCCCCCGGACAAATTTCCTACAGCCGTCAGCCAAGACAAAGCCTCAGTTCTCAGCAGCCTGCTTGCACTCATCACTGACATGCCGTTTCTCATCCAGAAATGACCAAGCCAAGGGGTATTTTTAATTTTCTTACAAGCCCCGAAAGAGGGTAAAAAGAGGTCCTGAACGACTGAAAAGATCCAATTGAAAAGGTTCAGCAATGGCAAATTGTCTGGTGATGCCGTGCCAAATTGGACTGGCGGACTGTCTTCGCCTCTTATGTATGTTCAAGCCCCACCTCCCTTCATCCCCACCACCCTCTGCATTCTAAGAGAAGGCTGTGTGTGAAGGCCCTTTTTGATGGGCGCCAGGACTGCAGCCAGGACTCAGGAGCCGGGCCACAACAGCTCTCATTTTTGACCCAAATCATGGAGCGAAAGCTTCCGCTTTCCTTGTGAATCTGATTTTGTCGCAAATAAAACCAGTGCAGGCCAGGAATTCGATTTCTGCTTACATGAACAATGACTAACAATTAAACAATTAAACACAACTCGTCATGTTGTATTTTCTCCCCTAATCCTTCATGTATTAAGCCTGTCAATGGATCTGTCACCCACAGTCTCAGATGATGAAACAAATACAGAATCCACACACAGACACACACACACACACACACACACATGCTCATACACAACATCATGAACCCCAAAGAGTCATTAATCATGGAGGAAGTTGTCATGTACTGAAAAGAAGCGGACAGAAGTGGGGCAGCGACTGCAGCTCTCGTCTCTATGGTGTCACAAAATAATCCTGCAGAATTTTGACGTTTTGATGAATATCATGTGATCCAATGTGCTTCACTGTTCTCCACTTGTTCATGTTAAAATTAATACCTGTCACTTTGGACTATTTCTTACTCAGACAAAAATGGATATAGCACATTTTTGTGCAGTGAAAGACTGTCTGTAATCCGTTGTACCAAAATGATGCCTCATCTGTAGACTATGTTATGTCTGCCTGTGGATTAATTCTCCACTCTTTCTGCACAGGAGTTTTGAAAAATGTACTCACTTTTTATGAAGGTTGTTGATTAAAATTGTTGCCAAAGCCCACCATAAACAACCACTGTTTAACATCCTTATTTCTCTTTGTAAGGAATTTTATAAATTCTTTATCAAACAGCGACATTGGCAGCTGATCACAGACCAGGCCATGTTACTTGACTCTGAGCAGAATATTTTTCATGTCGACCAGCAGAGGGCAGCAAAAATCCACTCCTGAACAAATATAGGCACTGAAAAGTTTTCATTTGTGAAATAAATTAAATACAGAAGAGTTCATCATACTGTGGCTTTTTTTTTTACGTTTGTTAAAATTGTCACCATGTCGTGACTGTATTGTATGAGACTGATAATCCAACCAAAAACAACCAATCAGAGCCAGGAGGAGGGTCTTAGTGCTCATTTACTCCTGCTAAATGTGCTAAAGGCGGGAAAGAAACGACAGGAAAACCATTTAAAAGCCGTCATCGGCAAAGCTAACTATCCATGCTAGCTGCTAGCAAGAGGGGGAGGAGCAGCCTATATGCCTGGTTAGTGTTTTTGATATTGAAACAATAAAATAGCATAACATCGTTATGACTGTATATTCAAAACTCAACTTTATTTTAAATTAACAGTGGTGTAGAAAAGTATTTGGAGTGGCGTATGTTTTGTTTTCTTTACAGGCTTTAAAGTCTAATACTTACAAGTGTACATTTAATACTTGGACATGCAAGAATCATGCACTCAACACTGCAGTGAATCCTAAACATCAAGCAAATAGTTCAAAGTTTAATGAATGTAGTAGTAAGTATTTTTTCTACTAAGTCTACTAGTTAAACAGGGATAAACTTGTTGGTGTTATTTTTCATGCAGGAATAAACTGATCAATATTTTTATTGAATTTGATTGGGTTTTTTCCCATCAACGCCTCAACGCATGCAAAAAACCCAATCGCATGCTGAAATCTGAAATCGCTCAGAGTTGACTGAGTTTTGCTGCAGTACCAGTGTTTGGGGTTTAACAGGTTGCTTCCTGCTCATTTACCATCTGCAGCTCTGAAGGGGAAACAGTTTCATCACCTTTAACAAATGGAAAATGATTGCCTTCATGGCAGTGGGAAAAAATAACAAAACAAAACAAAAAAGAAAAAGGTTGAAGGTGCACCTGACAACTTCCATCCCTGCGGTGCAGACAGAGGTGGTTGAAGGCTGAAGAGGGTGTTACTCTCCCCTGTCAGCCGTGACAGAGGAGGAGCCAGAGTGTTGGAGAAGGACCGTCAGACACGAAATGACAAAAGGAAGCGAGCTGGAGACGCTAAAAATAAACCCAGCAATGAGAGCATGACAACTCGGAAACACAAGGTGAAACTGAGAAAGCGGCGACGAGACGAGGACAACGGCAGGGCAGGTTTCGATAGTCCTAATGACCCTTCCTTCTGGTTTTTATTGTATGCATGAGGAAAGGTTGGGCAGGATTCATAAAAGCACTGAATGAGGAGGAATAAGTATTGGACATGTTGTGATGAAGATGTTGGGTTCAACTTAAGTTAAGAAAAAATAAATCAAAACATATAAGCAAATTATGTGTACTGAGTGGAATAACTAAAATAACAAATATGGACACAGATCAAATGGGTAGAGAAGTTTGAAAAGGTACTAAAGTTACAGTCCATGAAACTATTAGGAGGAGGTGAAACCACCAAGAAGCAGCTGTTTGATGTCGTTAGCAGCATAAAAGACTCACAACCTGTAACTACTAACATGGCTAAGACCAAAGAGCTGCCCAAAGACACCAGAGACAAAATGACAGAAAAAAATCATACGTTGTGATTTCTGGATTTAAAAAAAAATTGTTTAGATTATGTCTCTCTCAGTTTACATGCACCTAAGATGAAAACTTCAGACTCCTCAATGAGTTCTAAGTGGGAGAACTTGCACAGTTGCAGGGTGTTCAAATACTTATTTTCCTCACCGTATGTTATGTTACCAGATAAGTTCTGTTTAATCCTTTTAAAGGATTTCTGTATTTGTGTGTTTGATGTGAAAAATTTACTTGCATTTGTTTTTTGTAGATTTTTAACTTCTATTTACAGTTACAATTTTTTTTTTTTTTTTGCTTGCGTCATTTGGTGTTTGCATCATTCACATGTTTGCAACACGTTTCGCCATTCATTGCAAGTTTAGAACCTGTCGGGCCACCGTAGGGAAAACATAATAAAAATAGCATCACAATCTTTCCTCAGTGGCATAGTCAAAGTCCAGGATTAAACTGAGATGTGTAAGGCTATAAAAAATACCACATAAGTTCAACTAACAACGTAATCAGACTGTTGGAAAAGACATGAAACATGAATCAAGATGAGTGGAACATTTGTAATGAACCCCATCACCGACAGCAGGAAGAGGTCTCAACCCATCCTTCTGTTGAAGAAGAAGAGTAGGAGTCGCATCTGGGATGTAGCAAGTGATGCAGACGTGTGTGTGTGTGTGTGTTTGTTTGTAATACCTTGTGGGGACGATTTTCCTGACATATACTACGTTGTGGGGACCAATTGCTCCTTGTGGGGACCGGAGCCTGGTCCCCACAAGGGGAAACCCTATTTTTGGGTCAGAGGTCAGAGTTAGGGCTAAGGTATGAATTGAGTTTTGGTTAGGGTTAGGTATGTGATGGTTAGGGTTAGGAAAAGGGTAAAGGTAAGGTTTAGGCTGAAGAAATGTATGGAAGTCAATGGAAAGTCCCCACAAAGATAGCAACACAAACATGTGCGTTTGTGCGTGTGAGTGTGTGTGTGTGTGAAGGCCCCTGTGTGACTCAGGCCCTGATCAACTCCCACTGGGTCTCCTGGGTTGCGCCGGTGCATGTTTTGTTTTTCACTTAAGCACACTGATTAAATCTGGAAAGATAGACAGTTACCATGCGCTCCTCACCTGTGGAATTAATTATCTCTCCGAAGAGAGAGGATCGCCCGCCCGGCTCCTTCTCATTTTCGAGCAAGCCAGCTGCAGCACGACATTTGAGCAGGATTCTGACGAGGTTGGCGGAACGTTCTCTCGTTCGCGAGCGATCGAGTTATCTTTCTTATTTTGATCGTTTGTCCCTTTTTTTGTTTGTTTGTTTTGTTTCCAGGGGTCCACAGGAGTTATCTTCCAGCAGAATGCCGAGCCAGCTTGAGGGTGCAATGGGCGCGCTGATAACGGTTTTCTACAACTACTCTGGAAACGATGGCGATAAACACAAGCTCAACAAGGGCGAGCTGAAGGAGCTGCTGCACAGCGAGCTCACAGACTTCCTCACGGTAAAGTAGACCCACGCTGCGGACATGGATGTGGTTTCCCTCCGATTTTTATGCAATACATCAAATTTCTTGCTTCAGATTGCAGACTTACATTAACAACTCCATTAAGTTTCTTGTTTCTACCCAGCTATATGATAAGTGCAGTAACTTGCTTAAGGATATTTGGCTCTTTGGAGGAAGAGACATTTAATTAAGCAAAGCTGTTTTTCAGATAATTTACCATTCTGACCTTGCGAGAGGAAATTGATTTTCACCGATTGCTATCCTGCAGTCACAGAGTGGACCCGCTGCTCTTACATCATCGCATGTTGACAGAGTAAAAGGGCGGGGAGGGGGAGACAAATAGGGTCATTTGAGATAAGTCCAGATTCTGGGTTCGTGCGACAGCGCTGCGGAAAGCCTGCAATTCCCAATGATTGAAGCCAGAAACGACCAAGCGCCTCAAACCTCAGACACCTTCAGACGTCTTTCTCTCCGCCGCTCATTCTCCTTCCGTCCAGGCGGGCAGGAAGCCTCAGGTGCATATAAATCACAATCAGCGTCACCGTCATCATGAGTGGCCCCCATATCGGCTCCAAATATAGACGTGATGTCACCACGGCCCTGTGAGCCACACTCACCCTTGAGAAAAAGATGCAACTGGGACAGGACGTCCACCGTCAGCTCATGCCGAGAGAGACGTTTGACCCCCAGCCGAGACGCAGGACTTGATGGATTACCGTGTGTTCAGTACAGATGCTGATTAAAATGCTTTTGGGGTTTTTAGTTTTATGTTTGCTGTTAGGTTTTCCTCCAACTTCCCCACCGCTGACAGAGCTCGGTACAGATTTGTTAGAGTCCGGGAGACGCGGCCAAATTTGATTGGTTGAACTTAAGGGCAATCACAAATGATTGGTTGTTATTTGCTAAGATGCAGTTTCTGAACAAACTGAGCTCAAACAGGACGGAACAATTAAATTAGAAACGTCTGACTGGAGCTATTTTAGCAGAACTATTAGAAAATGATGATTCTTTACTGCAGTTTCTCAAAGCAAATTTGCCAATTTACTTAACTTGAATATTAAACTATTTAAAATCTTGCTGAAACCTTGAAATCAAGTGTAGTAGTACTCTCATTCCATGATGAGAGGACCCTGATGGTTTTGGGGTTCGAAGCAGCGGCTTAGTTTTCCAGACCTACTAAAAGACACTGACAAAATTTATTGCTTAAAAATTTTCATACCTTTGAACATATTTATAAATTATTTTCATTCGTTTTGACACGAATGTCAAAATGATTCATAGTTTTCTCAATAATCAGAGGAGAAAATCTGTCGATCAACCTCTTCCATTTTTTCTGATCGAGCTCTGAGTCTGAGGTTGGAAGGCCTCTGTACCATCGCCCTAATCTTTTGCTCCCTTCACAAATCAGATTCTAATCAGACCTCCAGTTCCAAAACATTAATATTCCATTCGGTGGAAAAAATAAATGTTGGTATGAAAACTTTACGCTGGATTACATGAGCTCGGCAAAAAATAGCCAAATTCTAACTCAACTTCAAGACAACTTTAATTCCTCAAATGAAACCAGTTGGGTTTGTTTTTATATTCACACAAAGGAATATTTTCCATTTATAGTTTTTAAATTGTCATTTCACAATATCTGCTTGATTCACACTTCATAAACAACAGCATGATGGAAATTAGTTTAGGATTCTCATCCTATAATCCTCATTTAAATCCAGCCTGTTCACAGTTTCAGTCGTGGTTCATGAATGGAGTCCTGATGGGCAGCAGAATCATGGATAACAAACACCTTCATTGTTTTTCATGAGATTGTCAGATTTTTCCCCCATGTTGAAAAGAAACAAAGAATTAAATATGACTTAAATGCTTATGAAGCTTTCTGAAAAAGGTGAAATGTAAAGGTTTATCCTCACAACCACAGATAAGATTTGTTTTTCAGTAGCAGCAACAGCTTCAAGGTTAAGAAGCTTAGCGTTAGCGCTGTGGCTAAACTAGCTAAAGCTGGATCCAAACTCTAAATCTTGCTACAACACGTAAGCTTTCTAGACTAGTTGTCATTGTAGTTGACCAAACCAAATTAATTAGTGATGTGCTACACATCCTGTGTTAGCCTTACTGTTCTTTGCTAACCAACACAGTAAGGTTCTAGTGAAACTCATACCTGATGTCTGCTCATAAAAACACAGTTACTGTTGTTAGAATTTGTCTTTCTAATAAAAATTACATTCGCAAACTAATATACTCCAAAAGGAATTAGTTCAGAGCAGACTGACTTTAACAACTCAAACCGTCTCGATCAAACACGACTTACAGCAAAGTCACATTCCACGCTCCTATTACATCAGCGATGTTCTTCCTGCATGGTTTGTGTTTTTTGACCCAATTTGTTGAAAAAAAGGAGAATAAGGCACAATTTGACATTTCCTTGATGTTAAAGAATTGCCTTTAGTGTCAGTTTGGACCTTTGGTGAAATGTTGAGACTGCCTCCGAGGTCAGGAAGCTAAAAAAGGAAACGCGTTTGTCTGGGGTCATTCGACAGCATTTTCACTCTGCTCCCTGGTGGACAGAGATGACAAATTTGTACCAAGTCCTTAATTCCAGTAATTAAACCAAAGCGGCAAGATGGCGAGACGAGAGAACCCTGCAGAAGATAGTGAGACTCTTCAGACCATCAGGCAACCAAAATGGCAACAGCAACATAAGAACCATCAGAGTAGGGAGGCACTGATGCCACTTCTTTATAAACAAAGTACCTACATTTGAGTACGTACCAATATTATTCCTATTTAAAGCCATTACATTCTGTCCACTTAATTTGAAACAGGTTTATTTTCAGTCAAATTTTAGTGGGACTGAATTCTTAGTACACTTTATATGTAAAGAATTACATTTTTAATGCAACCAATGGTTGTTCCATAATAACATTTTTTACATTCCTTCTTAAACAACCTGTCACTGAAATACAGCTCTTAAGTTCACTTGCCTTTTATATAGGAAACTCTGCATAGTACAATTGTCGACTATCCAGCTTGAGATCAAATCGACGAGGGACACTGGGCTAACACTGCTTATTCAAATATGGCGTAGCGACGTCGTGTATTGTAGCCAATACCTTATGGGTTAATGTTATTGTACTTTAGCTTCCGTGCACTCAGAAGATATCAAACTCACTCTTATGGACGGCATTGTACAAGGTAAACACCTGTATTATTTCCACGATGTGCAGGTTGTCCATTGACCTCTTTGTCTGATTCAGAGTTGGCCACAGAGCTAGCTGTTGTAGTTTCCTGCTGCTGTTGGCAAACTCCTTGAAGTCTCCGTTTAGATGAAGCAGCTCTTCAGTAACCTATTTGTTGCGATCAAGTAGCTGCTTGTTTACATGACACCAAAGTGACCAAAGTCTCTCATCCCAGCACCTTTTGAAGCTAGGTCTCGGAGTGAAACTTTTCTATAACACTGCCTCTGTGTGAAGTATTCCTCTGGTGCTAAACAGCTTCCTGCCTCAAGCCGTTAAAAAGCTGAACTCTTGTTGAGATCAAATACTAAACGTAAGTGCTGTTGACATGATTTTGGTTTGAATTTATGAAGACAACTCATTGAAGGTCTTGAAGGTTTTCTAAATGGTAAAGAAGGGATCTGACTGATCAATACTAATGATTTTCTTTCTCCAGTACCAATTGTTAAGTAGCATGAGCAAAATTTAATCAAGATTTTTTTTTTTTGCCTTACTTTTTTGTCCTTATTTGTGTTTGTTCACAGTCTCAGAAAGATCCCATGCTGGTGGAGAAAATCATGAACGACCTGGACTCCAACAAAGACAACGAGGTGGATTTCAACGAGTTTGTCGTGTTGGTGGCGGCCCTGACTGTGGCCTGCAACGACTTCTTCCAAGAGCAGAACAAGAATGCCAAATAGACACCTGGAAGCAAATGTAAACCTCAAATCTGCAGTTTAATCACTCGCGTCTCATATGTGATGCATGTACGATGAAGCCTTCACTCCTTTAAGACTCCTTTATCTGCTTGAAATAAGAGTAGTTGCTACTGCTAATTAGCTCTGTGACATTTCCCTTGAAAAACATTGTCGTCATCTGAAACCGTGTCTGTATCCCCTGATTGTGTCCCAACAGATGCCCCAGTCGACACTCTCTCCTTCTTCCTCAACTTTAAATGTCAAATGTATAATATCTGATATTTTCCCTGATGGTTCATTAGGCAGGAAACATTTTTCTCCCCTGTCAGTTTAGCTCTCAGCTCCCAGGAGAAATGTTCTCCATCCCCTCTGTGCGGCGAAGCTAGAGTCATGGAAAAAGTGTACGTGTTTAGCAGTGTTCCCTTCTACTGGATATTCCAGCTCTTGTTTAGATGCTCGTTTCTTTCCAAATGCTATTTGAATGTTTGTTTTTTTCTAATAAAACTAGGCATCTGACTTCAGTTCCAATTTATTCTTGAAAGCTGCTGTGTTCACGTTAAGCTTAAGTCTAGTCAGTAAGGCTACTGCATCATCTGTACCACACTGAAAAAACAGAATGAAACTCCCACTAAAAAATTTTTAAGTTGTTACGTGTGATCAAATTAAGTTTGTCAGACTGACTTTATTTACGTTTCTTTAACATGACAGCATAAAAAACTTAATATATTTACTTGTATAAACTTAAATTGATTACATGTAACAAATCAACTAATTTTTTAAAAGTTGGATCAGCTGTTTTCTTTTTTCAGTGTAGAACCTCTTCTAGGATAAGTATTCATTAATACACTGAAGGTTTATACAAAACAATAACTGAATAAAAGACAGAAATTGGTTAATAAGATCAAGGATAAAATGAGAGGTCAAGATAGCCATATTTAGTCATAAGGCAGTAAACAAGAATTTAAAAAGAAGCTACATGAAGAATTAATAGCATTTTTTATGCAAAATTTAAGAAAACAAAACAAAAACTCTGTTTTATATTTTAGTTGTATGTCTCGGGTACCAGAGTTTGGTTCTGTCTGTTGAGGACCTGAAGTTAAAAGACATGGAAAAAGTAATGCCAGACTTTCAAAAGTAAAAAATGTATGACTTTTGTACATTTTCTAAATTTCCAAGCTTTTCTGGAATTTTTTTTACTTTTGAAACTCAGAAATTTTCAAACCAAAACATGACAATTTTTTAGATTAATCTAAAAATTTCTGAATTTTTTGGCAGAATTTTTTCTTTTAATCTACAAGGGCCCTAATCTACCATCATGCTTATTCAGGTACGTATGCCTAGAGGTAACAATTTTAATCCAAGGTTTCCTAAGCAACCCAAGCACTTTCATCCCTATCAACTTTGGTTTGATACTTGAAACTAAATATTTAAATCTTTAACGCATATATCTTTCAGAAGGACCACGATCCTAAACACTGATTAAAACTTGCTTAAATGTCAACATTTTTTCACTCCTATTAAGAAATAAAATTTTACGATGGAATTCTAGTGGCTTCATAGATAGGAACAAAAAGAGTACACTTCTTAAAAAAAACAACTTAGTTTAAAATTTGAGTCTTTTTAAACAGAAAATTTCCAAGTCGAAATTTTTTGACGTTTGAAACTTGTTTCTTAGCTAATTTTCTATCATTTCAATCTCAGAAATTTCCACGTTTTTTTTTTCTGGAAATTGATATCTAAAAAAATTAATTTGGAGGATTTTGTTTTTAATCTACGATAGCCCTAATACTCCGTCGAAGAATCGTATTGTTGAAATGAAAGCAAATAAACCATTAGCTCGACACTAATGCTACATTCATGCTAACGAGTAGTGAACATAAATCTCTAACCAGAGCTAACTACGGAGGCTTTCTCCCGCTCTCCTTCCGTGGATAGTCTCTCCGGGCGAGAAGCCGCCTCGTGTTTTTCGGGAAATAACTTGGCAGCTTGTGTACTAGTGAAGCGTGGCAGTCGCAGTCCTCACCGACCACCTGGGTCCTGCTTCATCAGCCAAACGAGCTGACACGTCTTCCCCCCTCAAGCAGAGCTCCTAATGTTCCCGGCTCAGCGAGGACAAAAGTGACTCGGGCTGTAAGGGTTTTCCTCTGTAGGTCCACTTCCCAAAATACCAAAAGCAGACGGCTAATTTGCTCTGACATTCTCCGCGGTGACGTGGGAGAAAACTATTGAAATTAAAGCGTGAGTGTGGCGCTTTTATCCAAGCAGATGGCGCCTGCAAAAAAAAAAAAAGAAAAACTCCTCTCCATTACAATGCAATTTGTCTGTGATTGGCAGCAATCAAACGGAGGATAATCATCTGTGGGAAGATGCCATGAAGTAATTATGTTTTTGTTTTTTGCATTTATAAAAAGGTTGTAATCAATGCTGTGAGTGTCAATTCATGATTTTCAGATGTGGATATTTATATTCTCAGTCTTATGATTGCTATCCTCTTCCTGTGGACGTCACGTGCCAGGAAAAGAAAAGAGAGAAACTTCCAGAGTTTCGTCTTTCCTGGATATCATAAAGTTTGAGTCATGGACGTTTCATTGCTTCCTGGGTCACTATAATCATTTTGTTTGTGTGGGAGGAAAATTACTCCAATTATACAGAAAAAGATCACAAAACAGTTCAGGCGACAATGTTTGCACCTGAATTTGCGAGAGTTTCTAACCACTAGACGGTAATTTAAGAATCTAGAAGGAGAAATGATGGAGTCTATTTTCTTTTAATTCAACACATGTGGGATGCTGATGCAGATGAAAGATGACTTGAGAGGCAAACAAGCTTAAGAATATTCTAAATAAGTTGAACAAATGTTTGCAGCCACAACATACAGAATCACAAATCTGAAAGTGTGCCGCTCCAGAACACCCTCCTTGTTGTCTTCAAACCATTTCTGTGTAGCTTTAGCTGGATGCTTCAGGCTGTTCGTTTAACACTTTACAGTGTGAAAGCAAACTGCACCAGATGAAATTGTAACAAATGTTGCAACTGTGGTCAAACCAAGTCTACCAAACTATCAGGTGTGAAAACATCCTTAATCTCATTTGGTTCCACAAAACCCTGGGTGTATTTTGAAAGCTCACATGTGCAGGACACTGATTGCTTGAATGGTGACTCATAAGGTACTGGGCATAGCTTTGAGAGGGGTACTCTTTCAGACTTTCTGATGAAAAAGTTTTGACATTCTCCCACCAAAAATGTCAAATTGGGTTGAGTCGGGCTGTTTAAGCTGATTTTTGCCTCTGGCTTGTTGTACAAGCAGAAACATTTCCCTTAATCCCTTCAGAGTCCTGCTGACTAGCCTAAAGCGCTGTGTGTCTTTGTTGGTGTTAACCTTTTTACTGTCTTCACGTTGAGCTTTCTTCTTTGTACCAACTCCTGGAAACATTTTTGCTTTTAAAAGCAAAATGCTTCCAGGAGTTGGTGGAATTTGCTGATGACGGACTGGTACTTTCGTTTGACTCCAGATTTTCTCCCTCGACACTCAACCTTGATCCCTGAAGATTGTGCAGCGAGTTGATTGAGTGAGATTCATTTATTAACGATTGAGAATTGCTCTCGCTTTCATTCGTTCGGACAGCAGCTCAGATGTTGAGCTGTGGTCGCAGCGTCTTAATGGAGAGATGGCATTCATTTCCATCGGGTGTCGGGCCCCTTTCAAAGGTTACGAGGACAGTCTCTCCTTCCTTCATGTGACATCCATCCAAACGAAACTGCCACCTGTGACAAATGTCTTTCAAAAAGGCCTCCAGCCTTTATCTCCCCCATGCTGTCCATTCTTCTGTTTCGTCACTTTGTGCGTCACCGCTTGTTTCGTAACTCATTAGGAGTGACCTGTATGTTTCTCCTTCTGTGTGTGCGTGCAAAGCGCTTTCCTTTTCTTGGCTCATATGTAGGACTGGTTGATTAGTTTATAAAGTGGGAAGACAGATAGAATAAAGCAAACTCCTGTAGGGGAAGTGAAGCGCTGAGGGCTGGTCAAACATTGGTAGATGTCGGAATAACAGCGCCTTACTTTGTATACTTTAAACATGTTGTTTCTTCAATACCCACATTTTCCCAATCGGCTACTATTTCACCACTAAATATCGTAGTAAATTCATAACCGTGAATGTCTATGAACTTTACTGGGATTTTACGCAATAAACCAACTCAAACTACCCCTCTGTCACCCGTAAATTAAATCAAATGCAACCAGTTTGTTTGAAAAGTTGCTCTGTGTAATCTAATCTCAGATGCAAAAAGCAAAATTAATCAACTAAAGTGCTGCATGTCGATAAAAACGAGCTAAATTTGACCACCCTAAAGCATTCTGGGAAAATGTTTCCAGTTCACAAATTAAGAAAACGAAGCACATTCTTTCACAACCACATTTATTATAAATTATTCAAGGACGTTTGCAAAGAATTAAACTAAATACAAGTAAAACCGAATTAGCATTCCTTCTAGGTTTGGGATGAAACTCAAACATCGACTAAGAAAGAAAGATGTTCAGTTAAATTTAGGAGGTCAGGACACTGAGCTCCTGAAAACAGCCTGAATGCAGCCGGAGGCGACTGATTGGTTGCCAGGTAATTTAAGACCTCACAGATGAATCGCACAGTGATAATTATGCAGAGGACGTCTGCGCTGAGGAAAACCATTGACAGCATTCAGAGACACATCGTCTTCCTGCAGTTAAGAAAGAAAATCAGAAGAACATAAAACTGAAAAGCATGACTTTATTCTTTATTGCTATTTTCTTATTGTGGGTGTTTTTATGGACAATAAGTGTAACCTTTCCATAGTTAAGTGTCGTATACGAAACATGTATGTTCATGTATGCAGTGCCTTAAAAACCAAAAGCCTTAAAAAGTAACAAAAATTAAGAAAAACAGTACAACAGTATGTATGTTGTAACAGGGAACAGGCAAAAAATCAGTAAAAACAAAAAAAGTTTGGAAAAAAAATTAATTTGTGGGTAAACAATATTCTAAGATGGGAGTAAATCCTAACTAGTTGCACCTCAATGATGAGCTTTTTTACTTAGTTAACTAAGTTTTATTTCACCAAACAAAACATTAAAGAACAAGTTTTTATTAACATTGAAGACATCAATAAGAAGTCATAGTTTTGATAACTTTTGACCCCCCCAGTACCTGGTTAATCCAACCTTAACTCAACCAAACATACCTCAGGTTCACTGTAACGCACTAAAACCTTCTTCCAGCACAATAAATCCCAACTTATTTTTGTATTATATATTTTTCTCAAACAGAAACGTGACTAAAAGTGACTTCTTGTCTATTAACTGTAGAATACAAAAAAAAAGTTTTTTTCTTATTGTGATATTGCCTGATTAAAACCCTAAAGAGTTAAAAATATCAGCATCCCACTAGAAATACTATAAATCCTGATTGACTAGGGTTGTATTTAGAATTTTCCAAAAGTTATTTTTACATATAAATGTATATATAGTGATAAAAAGAGTGAAAGATTTGTTTTTAAAGTGTAAAAGTTCCTATTAAATGAATGAATATGTATTAAGTGGGGTTTGGAGAGGCACAGCGCCGAGCGTCTGTATCTGTTCGGAGCTCACGCTGAGAGACAAATTGTTGATAATCTTCCCATCAGAGATGCTGGATTCAAATGTCAAGTTTAATTTCCTCAATCTGCAGCGCGGTAGCCGAGCTCGGTGTAACTACCATCACTGACAGCAATCTGTCAGTCTAAAACACGGCTCTGTCAGCAGTAATTAAAACATTTCAGTAAACCAGATGTGACTGATGTACGGCTTCAGGCCACAATTTAAATAACTAAATTACTTTTATATTTAATGGCCGGACGGCAGGGTGCAACCAGTGAATCCCATTGTCTGACGGCGGGAATGGACAATTGAACGCCTCACTGAGCGTAAAGTATCAGAAATTAGGTTTAATTCATTCATTTCACCTTTTTACACAACATACATCAACTCAAACCCCTTTTGAAGTGAAAGAGCTCCAATTTAGCTAAGTTGCATTGGATTCAGTCCGTGTTCATTTCATTTAGTACAATTTTCTGAAATCCAACCCAGTGGAATCAAATCTAATCACAGTTTAATGTGGGAAAAAATTACAAGCTATGGCAGTCAGAGCCCATTCATTCATATGTATTCATAAAATGATAGTTGCTTAAAAGTTATCTCCTAAAAGAAACCAGCAGATTGCACTGAAACGTCACTGACACGCCAGTTAGTGAGCATGAGGGGACAGTGGGAAGGAACAACTTTTTCTTTTATTTTTTTACTTTCTGAAGGAAAAAAACAGCCTTGCTATGAAACAACATTTTATAGAAATGCAGATGTGTTTGTATAAAAAAAACTGAAAAAAACTGAAAAAAGTGTTACAATGAAATAAGTTTTTATGTTTTCATTCCCTTTTACTGAGCTTTCTTTTCTCCCAAAATGCACAGACCCATTCAATAAATTTGAATATTAGTAAAAATATTATGAATATTTGTACTAATATCAATAAGCATACTAATATTAGTAAGATATTAGTATTTCACTACTAATATTAGTAATATTGCACTAATATTAGTAATATTGCACTAATATTAGTAAAATACTTACTAATATTTTACAGCAACTTGTAGTTTTTGTATCGTTATTGTAAAATAATAAGCCATTAAAAAACATAATGTAGAGATTACTCTGATTAATGATCCCAGTCAATAAATGACTTGCAGCAAAAAGTTGAATTTGTTTTTTTAGTTTGTTTTTCTTCACTTAAAAATATATATATTTCTATTTCTTCATGAAATTCAAATAAATTTATTTACATAGCGCCTATTCATAACAAACATAATTTCAAAGCATTTAACTCAAATCTGAAATATGAACAAAATATGTAAACCGAAACCAAAATAAAATGCATAAAATGCAATTTATGATGTTTTTATTTTTCTAAAACTAATACTTTCAATGTGGCCTAAAATCAGGTGTTAATCTTTTTTTTTTTTTTTTTTTTAAGAATATTTGATATGTTTTGCATATGAGGAGCCGTAGAGGTGAGCAGGTGGTAGTTTGGGGTCAAATATGGAATAATTCCAGTCGTATTCAGTCTGCTACTCGGCTTAAATTCAATTTATCGTCAGACCAGCAGAGGGGAATTTTACAGCATCAAAACACCGTTTGTTTGGTGCCGTTCATCCCAAACTGTGGCTGCAGGTGTCTATCAAAGATAATGTTCCTGCAGGACTGCGCCGTGTCAGCCTCCTCCGGTCGGAGATCACCTCCCACTTTCACCTGCTGTCACAGTGGGAGGAAATGATTTAGCAGAAACGGTCAACGGTGACGGCAACATTGTCCATCGTCGTAGGAGGAAACGTTGCAGGAGAAACTCCCTGGAAACCTGGGGAGGACTGGAGCGCCAACACAAAGGCTGATGCTTGAACCGCGTCTGTCCTTTTCATTGATTATTCATGTTTTACTGTCAAAGAACACAAATAATTAAACGTCTGCTGGAAATTCTGAACAATCAAAACATGATAATCCACATTTTTTCTAAGAATTGCATTGTCTCAGATAAGTGATGGATAAAATAATACAATTACGCAGGAGGACCTTTGACTATGAACAATAAACGCAACTTACCATCCATTGATCCCAACAGAAGGTTTTTCTTTTCTATTTCCAAATTTAGAACGCTTTTCTTTGAGCACTTTGGAAATGTTTTGCTCTCAAAAACCCTATGAGGTTAAAGCGAACCGTGGTTTGTACCTGTAAGTCCTAACATGTTGAAGGTGAAGGTGAAATTCGCAAGAAAAATGAGGAAATTCCAAAGATGTGGCACTGAACAGGTTGGAAACCGTACTGGACCAGAAGCACGGAAAGCTGTAAAACAAAACACCTTCATTCACAACCACTGACTTTATAGAAATTAAAAAAGCAAAATGTGGGAAAAACTTTAAGAATATACATCATATTTGTTGTAATTTTTATGGTATATCACTTTATTAGTTGTGAGCCTGAATTATATCTGAGGATTTAAGAAATAATTATCTATATGTTACTATCCATCACTCATTATGCCGATGATATTGTCCTTGCATCACATAAAGTTTCCTTTGAGCTACGTTCAATAACTTTTAGTAAGGAATGCTGCGCTGATTTATTTCTGATCTTTACAAAAGTTGATACGGAAATAATCTTTTTTTTTTGCAATTGAACTTATATTTTAGATTGCTATATTGCTGTTCTTATTAAGCCTAATATTTTGTGTCAACTGAAATAAGACAGCCACCACTGAATGCTTTGCCATGCAGTATAAATTTATTACAAAAGTGTATTTTTTTTAAACCAAATTTAACTGCATAACGGCACCAGATACTCATTTCTTTTATTTGTTTTCTGCATCACATGAACTGACTCAGCACAAATAGAACAGACGCAACGCTCATTTTAGCACCATTCGTCTTCAAGAAGCACAAACTCATAAGTAACTTTATCACAATAATCCCATGTTAATAATAAATACGCGTCATAAACAAAGCATTAAATAAAAACGACAGCTGAGACGCAACAACAATGAGCCATCAAAAAAATACAATTAAATTAAAACAAGAACATGGGGGAATGAATTCAAAATGCCAGTAAAAGTAGTAGCCTTAGGATATTTATTAGTTTTCATTTTTACTTCAGTCTCCTTCGATTTTAGTCTGGTTGAGGGGAAAAAAAAAACAGGTGACTTTAGAAATGTTTGGCAGTCAAATGTGTCACATCATGACTCTGCTGGGATCAGTTGTTGAAACAAAAATCTTCCACGTTGTTGAGTTTGATGGTCTGTAGCTCCTGGCTGTCCAGCGGCCTGTAGCTGAAAGACACGCGGCTGACGAACCGCCCGCTGGACACCATCCTCACCACCGTGTTGTCGCAGCCGATCTTCATGTGGGCTGTGTGGGCGGAGAGAGGAAGAGACGACGATGCGCGTTAGGTCTGAGCGAGGTCAGTGACGACGTCACATCAGCTGTGTTTCCATTACAAATGTAAGGCGTTAACGTCAGAAACCCCCCCCAACAACTTCGTAATTGCGGTGTCTCTGTGCAGTTAAAATCACATGTGAATAAGCTTGATTGCATGATAAATTGTTAAAAAAAATCTGAGTGTTGATCATGTGATGCGAAGAAAATTTTGGTGCGGCCGAAACACCACCTCATGCTAGCACCAAGACTTTTTAGCGAACATTTTTCAAAATTGGCATGTTTCCATTAAGGGGATTTATTTTCAAAATGTCCAATTGCACAATTATACGGCCAACATAAACGCAGATAATGTCAATTTAATGAGGAGGGAAGGAAGTGTGTGCTTACTGGGTCCAGTGAAGGAGATGCAGAGGTCTGTGATGGGAAGCAGTTTAGACGTGTCGATGCCACTTCCTCCCAGCAGCTGCACGTAATCCCCAGACTCTACACAGCCAGGTAAGGATCTCTGTGGAAATCAGCATATAAAAATGTGACAAGTTCAGCTTAATTCAAGTCAGTTCAGCTTAGGGACGCGCCGATCCAATATTAATATCTGTATCGGTCCTAATATTGGGGGAAAAAAATCTAGATCGTGTTTCGGCGATTTGTGGCCGATCCATCAGGGAGATTCAACCAAGTCAAAGTCCATCACCAATCTCTCAGTGCAATTATGAAATAAAGTCGGAGAAAAGGTGTCATGGCTTTAGTTTCAGCATGTTTCTAATTAGATCTACGGTTTGTTAGCCTGTGGCATTCACAACACAATTTACAGCTAACTTTAAAATTGTCTTTAGAAAAAAAACTAAGTTAAAAAGAGAGATGGAAAGCCTCACAGAATGTTAAAATGTTCAAATAATTTTAACATTTAAAATGATTTGAACTTTTGACTTAGAAATATTACTGCTATAAGTGAATATTAGTAAATTTATGAATGATTCTACTTTGAAAAGTTTTGCACAGATACCAAAGCAGAGTGGAAATATCAGTCTCAAAAATGTTCCAGTTGGTTCTTGTGCTGCTTGCAATGGGTGAAAATTTACAAAGCGGATTAGTCAAATGGGAAATGGAGGCTGGAGGCAGTGCGCCACCAGTGGTCTTCCTGTGTGAAACGGAGAACTGTTTGATAGAAAAGTAAGGCAGAAGACAAAGAAATCACTACAGTTTTAAAATGCCTTTAATTTAAACACGTCTGATACATCACCTACGTTCCATTCACAGAACAAGTTTCACACAGGAAGATGAATGTTGACGCACTGCCTCCAACCACCATTTTAGTTCCTCTGTTGAAACCTGTTCATTGTCTGTCACTGCATTTAATGCTTGCATTAAAAGTTTTAGATTGGATTTGTTTTTAGAATTCAAGCTTCTCCCTCCCTGACTAGCTTTTGCTTTAGACTCTGTGAATGTTTATAGATTTAAACTAAACTCAGATGCAAAGAGAGTTATGTAACGCAGGGAAAATATTAGCTGCTTTTTAACCAGTAGAACAAGCTAAAAAAAAAAAAAAAAGATTAACACTACCATAACAAGCTAATATAACTTACTAGAAAGAGTCCAGACAAATAAATTTTTGTGCACTTTGGTCTTCCATACACATGAAAACTCTATTTAATATCACTAAAAACAATTATTTGTGAAAACTACGACCAATGTGGAGATTTGAGAAAACTCTCAAAAGTTGCAACTTTTTTTGAAGGATTCTGATTGGCTGACATAGATGTAGAGCTTTGTGCTACACCGCCCCCTGTGGGTTTGGCATGTTTAAAACAACACTCAGAGGCGAATTTGTGCGAGTTCCTTTTCTGAATCTGATCCCGTGTGTACAATAGTTTTTTTTAAAGCAATGTGATGGAGATATTAATTTTTATAAAGACCCAGTTAAGTGTGGACAAGAACTGACTTCACAGTGTTTTTTTAAAGGACATGAGGTGAGAAATAGAGCACCTTCAGATTTAAAGGAACAGTAACATTTTGCTGCAAAGTTAACAACCTGATGCAACCCCACACTCTGCTGTGGCTGCATGCTGTGGTACATAATAAACTGTTCAATTATGTTAAAGTCTAGACTAGGCTTTTAAACTTCCAGAGTCAGGAGTTCTAATCCAACCCTTCTGCATCTTTAATGTATTTTATCTTGTTTTATTTTATTTACCTTAGGGAAGTTGCTGTGGTGTCCTAGGCTGAACTCTGAGATGTCGATTGCCACTGGATAAATGATGGAGAAGCTGCAGTTTCTGTGCTGCTGCGGTGTCACCATTGTGTAACTGCCCTCTGGTGACTGTGAAATGACATTGCAGGCTGCAGGGAGACAGGGACGGATCCAAACGTTAGATACATGCTGGATGGATGCACTGAACAAACGATTTGTTTGCACCTCATGACAAAGAAGGGTCTTGTTTTATTCTTCATTTCTCACACAGCAGTTCAAACAGGCCTTCAGCAGACGTGCCGATTCATTTACGTGCGTTCTTTTGCTTTAGGAGATACTTTCTGAATGCTACTCACGAAAGGGGTTGACATGCTTAATGACTGTCAGCGCGAAGCTGCTGCCGGCGCCGTGAACGCGGAAGAAGACCATGGCCACGTTCTGGGAGGAGCGCATGCTTTTCCTCGCGGCTCCTGAGTCGCAGTAGTTCACGTAGCGCTCGTGCAGAGGCAGCGGGTGATCCTGGGAGCTGGGGAACTTCTCACCCTTCATCACCCAGCCATCGAACATCTTTGCAGGACAGTTTAGCACACAAAAAGAGATGATTTTTAGTGGAAGCAACGCATAAGCAGAGCTTTACATGGACAAAATGTAAAAAAATAAAAATAAAAAATAGCTCTGGGCTAAATAACCTAGAGTAAAAATTAAGGATGCACGAAATATTGGCACCAACATTGGCATGGGGTGATATTTGTCATTTTTTAACATATTGGTATCGGCCCAATAAATAAAACTGGGTTGATATTAACAGCCGATATTTGTTTCCGTCTTGACTCCATTCATTTCTGGAAATGAACGATATTTGTTTGGTCATGTGACAGTGACAGTGATGCAGCACAGGATTGTGGGAAATTTAACTGAAGCAAAGTAGTCTTTTTTCTTCGGGGTGTCGAAAAGATAATATATTTAAGAGCAATAACAATATCGGATGATAAATATTAGATATCGATATCGACCCAAATTTTCACATTGGTGAATTGCTACTGTGATATCAACATAAAAATTTGAAAACAAAATCTGTAACAGGAGCATTTTTATTTAAAGAGGAAAGCAACAACTATTGTGCTATCATACTATATTTATCATTAATTTGTTTATAAATTACTGATACAAATAAAAGCTATTTATTGTTTTTTTTTAATTCTTATATGTAGACTTAAGCAAAAATACTTGTTAAATTGTGTAGTAGTATCACACTCAACTAACTGCAAAAAAAAAAAAAAATTTACCTATGAACTCCGAGAGAATAAGAAGCTAATATTAGCTGTCTAATTAGTCAAGCTATCTGCTCCGGTGGCTAGTGCAGGGCAACTGCTTAGGTGACCTGCTGCTTTAGGCAACGTTACCTCGGTAACAGTGATGGGTGGAGCTCCTTTAGGAACTGACATGTTTCTGAACAGTCTTGTACGCAAGAGAAAAGTGTTTTTAAAGTTTTATTTTTTCAGCTAGAGTCCAGGAGTCTGTTTTTGAGTAGGTTATTTGGCATGAAGGCTTAACTCCATGCTTCTAAAGAGCTTTTCAGAAAGTGTTGCTAATCTTGGCAAATAAAAGTGATTGGCTGCAGAAAACCAAGAGAAGCTTAAAAAGATGTTTAAGGGGTATTAAAGTAGATCATTATGCTGCCTTCTTACTGTGATGAAGTCTCCTCCGCTGCAGTCGACGTCCACGCTGTCAAACTCCACAGTGATCAGCTCGTTGGGCTCCGCCATGAAGAACGCTGCGCAGCTGAGCTGGGGGGTCTCAGCCGTGAAGGTGAACTGACCCTCCACGGCCACCATGTCCAGGCAACCTGACGGCCAATCGGAGAGAGGGATCGTGCGTTGTTAGTGGACACCCAGATTATTCAAGATTAAAATTTATTATAAATTGTTTTAATTATTCTTATTTAATTATTTTTTTTTGTCTTTTTTTTGTAAGTTTGATTCTTAATCCTCTGCTTTTGTTCTGCACAACAAGAATAGTCCTTGTACCGGCATGTAAAAATATTTGGTCAATAAATTTTAATCAGATTATTATTATTATTATTATTATTATTATTATTATTATTATTATTATTATTATAGCAATGATGGTAATGTTTATATGAGGCAAAAATGTTTGTTTATTTCTTTTTCTCTCCCTCCCCCCCCCCAAAAAAAAAAAAAAAAAAAAAAAAAAAAAAAAAAAAGTCTGCAAAAACAAAAACACCGGGAATTTCCCCCCCCCA
>NW_015113119.1:402216-409233 GCF_001443285.1 Poecilia latipinna | reverse complement strand
AAATGTTTGTTTTTTTATATGGGGAAAAAATTTTTTTTTTTTTTTTTTTCCCCCCCCCCCCCCCCCCAAAAAAAAAAAAAAAAAAAAAAAAAAAAAACTTACGCAAAGGTCTGCGATACATCAACAGCTCGGGTATTTCCCTCCTCAGATCCGAGCTTAAAAGCGAGAAGAGTTCATCTTTGGAGATGTCGTTGTTCTGCAGGATTTTAAAAACAAAACAAAAGTCAATTTCTACCACGCATCTTTGCATCGTTTTAAACAGATAGCTTAATTTGAAAGTTTTACAACAATAAAAAAGATGTCCCTCCCTCCCTCTCTCTCTCTCTCACCTCGATGTACCTGCAGTCTCCCTTGAGGACGGACAGACACAACAGCAGAAAGAAGAGCTGCTCCCGGAAAGTGCGCTCCATAACACGCATGTGAGATTCACCTGGAGTAAAGTTGGGAGAGGTCTGAGCTGCTTTGCGGTCAGCACTGCCTTTTTTTTTGTTTTATATACTCATCCAATCCGCCACGGAGGGAGTCACGGGGGTGAAGGGGGGTGGCCGTCACCCACCGCCTCCTTTCTTGACCAATTGTGTGGATGTGACGAGGGGAGCGTGAAGAGAGATAAGAACCGGAGGAGAAGATGGGCAGCTGATGCCAAGAGGCAGCCAGCAGATACATCACATCTTATCTTCCCTCAGTCTGCCTCGCCGTCCTTCCTCTCTGTTGATTTTAGCACTTGATGTGCTTGAATGGTATTTCATCCTAAGTATTGCAATCCATCTTTCAGTGAAGCTGTATGATGAAGTTGTTTTTTTTCTTTTTCTTCTGAATATTGACCTTTTTCGCATTTTAAAAACACAGTCCTCAAAAATATTTTCAGATTTTGAAAGTTGGACCAAAATAAAAGAACCATTAATGTTTGTGAAGTGGAAGGAAATGACAATATGGTTTTAAAGTTTTTTAGGTTTTTTTGCACAAATGAAATTCCAAAAAGTGTGTCATGCATATTAAAGGGACAGTATGTAAAAGAGATGTTTGTTTTTTTTTTTGTTTTTTTTTTAGCTTTATACCATAAAGCTATTGTTATTACCTCATCAAAAACATACATTGAGTGTTGCCTTGATTCCTTTCATGCTTATTTGAGAAATCCTTTAATAACTTCTGGTAGTGATGTTTGATATGTACACCGTTTTTAGAACAATTGAATGTAACGTGATTGTGCAATAAAATGGCACTAGGTTCCTGGAAAATACAAGAAAAAAATTGAAAAAAGAAAGCCTTAAGAAATCCAGGACACATCAGCAAGATGCTCTGGACCAATGGGAGGAAGCTTATTGTGTCTTCATGAAAAAACAGAAAACAAAGCAGCGTTATCATGCTGTGGAGAACGTTTTTATCAATATTCATTTTCATGTTCAACACATGAAATGTCTAGTCCTAACAAACTCATTTTCACACAGTGAGAAAACTCCACATCACTCACCTCACATTTAATTTAATAATAATTTTATAATTTAAGCATTAAATTAGTGAAAATGATTTTCCCACATGTCAACAGAGTCAACTCTTCTTTCAAAGTGCCTTTTCGGCATCTGTGAGACAGAATTTGCCCATTTTGCTGAGCATAAAATAAAATAAAAAAACTCATTAAACAGGCAAATTTGATGATATGTGTGACTGTTGAAAAGTTGCTGCTTGCATTCAGGTAATTTTGTTGAAAGTCAAGGACACAGAAAGCTCGACTTCTGCCTCACCAAGTCCCCGATGGTCTGCAGGCGCCTCAGGCGGTCCAATAGGTCAGCCCGTTCAAACGCAGAAACTGGGCCTTAGTGTAATCCGTACTCAGAAAAAACCTTGTTTGTTTCTGCAAGATAAGCTGTCTAACCCAGGAGATAATTAGGAATGGCATGTCTGAATGAGAAAAATCCATTTATTACTAACACCTTGAGGGCAAATAGAGTGTGAGGCTACATGCTGTATATTCATTAGATTCTACCATTAACTAACACATTTTAGTTCTAACTATACTAGCATGTCAAAAATAAGAGTAATGATATAAACATAAACTCATACTTTGTGATATTGGAACAGCAATTTACACCTCGTTAAATTCTCATCTGGTAAAATTAATTCTATTTTTGTTTTCTTTTTTGTCACCAAAAGTTACAAAAAGTCCGACTTTGTAACTGCCTTTGTAACTGCCTTACCTGAACCTGAGGGTTCAGGTAAGAGTCCTTCACTACCCCCAGATTTCTGACCTGATCGCTGGTTTCTAGTTGTAATAATTGAAGTTGTTCCCTGACGATAGATCATTCAGAAATAATGACTTCATTTGAAGAAAGTTATAGCACATCTCTGCATCGATTTGTTATATCTATCTGTTCAGCACTTGATTGGGTTCAGAGTCACCTGGTGAGATTGCAATGTAGAGCTGTGTATCATCTGCATAGCTATGGTTGCTAATCTTAATTGTTATCAGAGCTAGCGGCAGAATATTGATATTAAACAAGACGGGGCCTTGGAGTGCCTCAAATGTGATTTTGTCCACTCCGATGAAAAGTTGCCAATGGAAACACAAAGACCCCAGTTTTTTAGGTAAGAGTACAAAGTCAAGTACAAAGAGTCTGAGCCAGCTCTTAACTTGCTTCGATTCAACATTGTCGAATGCTGCGCTGAGGTCCAACAGTAGATTAGGGTAAATTCCTGGTTAAACACTTTCAATTTCAACGCTTTTATTTTTCATCGTATTCCTATACAAAAAAATAAAAATAAATAAAACTTTTTACACTGTGCTTTTAGCTTCTGTGAGCTTTCCAATCTGTCAGAGTTGCCACCTGAATCCTCCATGTTGACCGGTCAAAAGTTCAATCTCAGATTCTGAGACAGAAAGCCGATTTACACTTTCAACTTGTTTGTAGCAGTAGCTTGTGTCTTTATGGCTAAAGGGTTACTGCTAACAACCAGCGGGACAAATCCCAATCAGATTTACCGAAATTATCGCTGAAGGTTTGTAAAAGTCTGCACAGCGTCTAGTTATGGTTTTGCTGTTGAATGTGTTTACTTCATATATAACAACCCGCTCTTTGCAGCTATAGTAAATGTAACCATTTAGTGCATACTTTGAATCATTATCAGGTTTTTTCATAACCAAGAACATTCCTTTCAGCTTTTCAAAACCACTTAGTAAAGGGATTTTTTTTTTGTTTGTTAAAGAAGTAAAGATATTTCTCTTAAATTTTTTGTGGGTGTATATCTATCTATCTGTCTATCTATCTATCTATCTATCTATCTATCTATCTATCTATCTATCTATCTATCTATCTATCTATCTATCTATCTATCTATTTTTTTGAGTGGTTGATTCACAGAAGCTGTTAGAGTCTTTTCAGACACTTTCTTGAGCTCCTAATGAAGTGGCTTCACCAAATTCTCCACCTTGCATCATTATATCACAAATAATTACCTTACATGTGTACACCTTCAACCTTTTTACATTGTGTCTTGAGATAACCGCACAATTTTCCATATTTTCTTGACATGTTTTTGTGACAAATTAAAAAAATAAAAAATAAAAAAAACGAGAAACTGTGAAGTGGATGCAAAATTAAGCGTAGTTTTTAATTTCCGTTTTTCAAAGAACAATCTTCAGCCTCTTTCTCCTAAATTAAAACATTTTGTACCTGATTGCTTTCAAAAAGATTCCCTAATTGGTGAACTCACCAAAGTGGTGAAATGATTACTCACACAGGCTGATAAAAATTGAGGACTCTATTAGTTTCGTTTCGTTAGGCCACCCTAACACACACACAGCCTGTGTGTTTTTCTAACATGTAGAAATGTGAATATTTAATGAGAAATTTGGTTAAATTGATCACAACTGGGGAACTGCGGGAAAGATATTTTAAGATTATAAGTAAGGTTTATTTTGACATTAAATGTCCAAATTAAATGTAAAGACATATCATGATTTGAACATCATTACTCAGCATTGTAAAAGAGATTTTACTAGTTTGAATGCTTCAGTTCAATTTATTTTGTTTATGCAGGCAAGCTAATTTCAAGTAAATTCAAAATCAAATTGATTTGTATTTAAATAGCATGACTTGACAACCAATGTATACTCAATGGAGGGCCTGGATTGGTTCAAAATACAGTACAATCGTAGGAAATTACATTATGTCAGTTTGGAAAAAAAAAATATTTCAAAGGTTCTGATTCAATTTTCCGAGCAATACCAGAACGATGTTGTCATTATGGTCTATATTTTTTAAACTTAATTACACCTGTATTTTAAGTAAGACGTCACACAGAATTTAAGTCTTGGATAAAATTGAAACTGTGGTGAAAACAATGGCAGATTTGATCTTAGAATTCTGACTTTTTTGATCAGAATTTTGAGAAAAAAGTCAGAATTATGTTGTTTTGTTTTTTTCAGCAGCCCTAATCCTTTTCTATATATATGCAGCAGCTTCTCCACTGAACTATACCCTTCAATCCAAAGAAAGACATGAACCAGAACCCATTCAGCGTCTTCTTTTACCTCCTCCATCTTTTTTTTTTTTTTTCATCCTGGGCATCCATGGATCACCGGGACAGCATCGATAAGGAGAGACAGCTCATGCTGTGATTTAGAAACATCGATATACCTTCAGCAGTAATACATGAAATCTCTCCTTAGCAAAACACTTGAAGCTTTGAGCTGAGATGTAATTTGAGCTGAGCTGTTTATCAGTGTCAGGAGGGGAGCAGATACAGGGCTCATCTCACAGTCGGGTCGCAGCATCGCAGTCACACTGGTTGGCCCCGGCGCTGTGAATCTGTTGCTATCTGCTCCATGAGCTTGTTTCCATGAGTAGATCGTTTCATCAAACAGAAAAAAAAGAAAAAAACTCCCAAAAAATAACAACCTTTTTGGTTTTTTTAGCTGCTGTGATGACAGGAAACAAATGCCGTTCATAAAATATTGGCTTTTCTGATGTTCTATTTATTAAATATCTAATAAATAAATTTAAAAAAACCTTTCTCTTACTCTCAACTGTTCATCAATCAATCACTTATTTCTCATAACTTTACTCTTTTATTATTTATCCCTAACTTTTTTGATTCCTCATTCCATCTTCTTTCATAGAAAACAGGAGGAACAATGTGTGCTGGGTGAAATTGTGAAACTTAGTGGTGGCAGCATCATTCTGTGGGGGATTCTTTTCCTGTAACTGAGACAGAATGAATGGGACATTGGATGGAGATAAATCCTGAAAGAGAAACTTTATTTGAGCGGCTCAGATTAAAGCTTGCTCTTAAAGGCCTAATCAAAGTTCAGCACTAACTCTCACTGAGGGGCAAGAGCTCAAATTTGTTGTTCTTATGTTTTCCAGTCAATCTGACTGAACTTGTGTTTCTCTGTTTGCTTTGCATATAAAAATGGGCAGAAATTGTATTCATACATAACTAGAATTCATAAATAGATTTTAATTTTTGAAAAATTATAAGAAAAAAAGAAAGAAAGGTCAGCTTCAACAAAACTTATGGTTCAACACGAACATGGACAATAAACCACAGAGGTTAAAAAAAAAGTCTCGTTCATGCATCAATTTCATAAACCTCTGATTTGTGTGTGTGAGTGAGTGAGTGAGTGTGTGTGTGTGTGTGTGTGTGTGTGTGTGTGTATTCAGCTCAGGCATGGATAATGCAGATTTAGACAAACAAAGGCCTGCTTATGTCATAGCGGCGTTAAGCTAGCAATTCTTGCAGGTAAAGCAGAAGAGACTGAAATCCAGCTTCCGGATAAACGGAATGGCGGCACATTCAGCATCTTCTGCTTCCTTCTGTCTCCCAGGAAAGGTTTTTTTTCTCCCCTTCCTGTCTGTCTACACTTCACTTTGAAATGTTTGAATGACGTGTGTGAAGTCCAGAAGTGAAGCACCGTTTCCGTTATTTGACATTACATGGCAAAAACCGAGCAAATGTTTATTAGTTTAGCATTATATTTAAAGCTGTCCCTCTTTCAGGACGTGTTTACCCGTCAAGTTACAATAATGTTTTCAGGGGTTGAAGCGAGACCAACTGACCTCGGCTGCCATCTGCTGGACTTCTCATGAAACTGCAACAAACCAACTTTTACCATTTTTTCCAAACGTCTTATTTTATTTTTTATCAGTTCTAATATGAAATGTTTACTTTATTCAGTTTTATCTATACAATATAGATTTGTATTAAAAACATACTATATATGTAAAAAGGATAATCAATCATTCTTCTTCATAAAAATTAAATACAACTATCGTTTTTAATGTTTTAATGTTAAAGAATGAGGAAAAACAGAACGTGTTGCACTATTATATGCATGATATAATGTTTTCGAAATGTAAAGGTCAGTTTAAAAAGCTTCACACTACACTTTACACTTTATAGTAAAGTGTAAAGTGTACACCTTTAGCTAGCAATCGCTTGCTAGCTTGGAAATTTGTCTAATTCTTTAACTGATGCAGTAAATTTTCACATCCTTTCTTTTCTCAACTTGTTCCACAACATATGTATTAAAAAAAACAAATTGAGATTTTTTTTTTTTTTTTACAACATAAGCCGTCCATCCATTCAGGGTCACAGGGCAAGTAGTGCCTCGCATAGTTAAAAGATACTTTTGCTCAAATTTAAAACAAAAGTCTCCGTCTGCGTCGATCACCTGTTTCCTCCTGGGTTTTTGTAAAAAAAAAAAAAAACTGTAACCACCACAAATTTTTAAAGGGTATTAAAAACAATTGAATAAATCACTGCAAAGACATTTTCCCAGCTGTTTTTCCATTGCCCGTGGAATTAAGCAATTTGATATTTAAAAAAATAAATTTGCTTACTGGAAATCGCCAATTTCATTTCAAACAAACTCTGTTTTTTCGCTAAAAAAAGTTTTCAAACAAACTCTCCTTTTTCGCTAAAAAAAGTTTTGCCTCTTTGACAGGTGATTTTTTTTTGGGTGTGGGGGGGGGGGGGGGGGTTTGGAAGTATGTTTTTTTTTGGAAAATTGTAATGGAA